>NW_026110751.1:588951-593951 GCF_024679095.1 Eriocheir sinensis
AGTTTTCCCGTTTCTTCTTCTGTTCGCTTCCCATTTTCCTTCATATTTTTCATTGTTACCTTTCCTTAACTATTTTCCCACTTTTTCCCCGAGTTTTCCATCACATTTTTCATTTATTTTCGTTTCCCTTCAATTTTCAATCACTTGTTTTCCTTTCTCGCCTGTTTTCTCCTCGAGGTCGCTTCCCTTTTTCTCCACGCGCGGCACCTTCGGCTTGGCCCTGCTGCTGCCGGTGCTAAAGTGCCTTAGCGACCCTCTGACGACCACCTTAACCATCACCACCACCCTCCCCCTGAACCCCCCTTGACCCTTTTCACCCTCCTCCCTTCAACACGCATTTTTCGTTTATCCTTCACCCTTCTGCTATTTCTTCTAAATCATCTCCACCCTGGCCCACCCCCTTCCAGTCACTGTCTCCTACAGCCCAGTCCCTGCCCACGTCCCTATCACCCAGCAGCAGCAGTAGTGAAAGTAGTAGTAGTAGTAGTAGTAGTAGTAGTAGTAGTAGCAGTAGTGGTATTATTATTATTATTATTATTATTATTATTATTATTATTATTATTATTATTATTATTATTATTATTATTATTATTATTATTATTATTATTATTATTATTATTATTATTATTATTATTATTATTATTATTATTATTATTATTATTGTTATTATTGTTATTTTTATTATTATTATTATTATTATTATTAGTAGTAGTAGTAGTAGTAGTAGTAGTAGTAGTAGTAGTAGTAGTTTTAGTAGTAGTAGTAATAGTAATAGTAGTGGTAGTAGTAGTAGTAGCGTAGGGAGAGGACGTGCTGTGATTAGCTCCTTTGTTTTGTGTCATAAGTTAGGTCCTATAGCCGATACCGCCTTGGAATGTATACCTTCGTACGCGTGAACGTGCAGTGAACGTAACGAAATACAGTGCAATCTGGTGCCATTGACGATGCAGGTGTTAATTACGAATTACTGCTTTTTGAGAGAGGCCGTGTGCTGGCCGGCAATGTGAGAAACATCGGTGTAACGATAAATATTGGGTCAAGTGGTTACGGAAGAAAGCCCACGTCCCCTCGGTGCTTGTGAGCGACGCTCGACTCTGTGGCGGACGGCCGGAAGGTGGAAAATTGGAAGGCAGAGCTGAGGGAAAGAGGGAGGGAAAGAGGGAGAGAGGGGAAAGGAGGGAAAGAGAGTGGAGAAGAGGGGGAGAGAGTGGTAGAGGAGGAGGGGAAGGGGGAGTGAGAGTAGAGAGGGGAGAGAGAGAGGGAGAGAGAAGAGAGCAAGTTATAGTTTTTCCATGTACATCATCCAATATATTTTCTCAGTATGTCAAATAGATTAAATGTCAGTGATTTATAGGGGAGTGGTGAGTTCTGGCAGGCGTGTCGGGATGGGCGGAGGTGGGTCAGTTTTCAAGACCGAGGGCAAACAGTAACAGCCCCTAACCCCCCCCCCCCCTAACGCTACCCACGCACATCCCCTCACTTCCCGGGTCCCTGCTAACCCCGCCCCGCTGCCCAGTAACTTCCCACCCCCGCCTGAGGGCCATAAAACACAGAGTATCTGACTCGGCGAACTGCTGGTAATGCTATCACTACTACTACTACTACTCAACTTTAATGTGTAGGGTCAGGTGCATTAGTAAGATTGTAAAGTATTGGCGAGGAGCAATGGTAGTGGAAAAATAAACAATCATTCTAATATTACCGTAAAGGTAGAGTAAGCATATGTAAGTGTATGTCTGTGTGTAGGTATATGGGGGGAGACAAGAGTCAAAGTGGGGTCTACTATTGCTCTATTCATCACCACAAATAGCAACTAAGATACACTAGCATGCATAATGGCACCGAAATGGAGCCCCTCAATGTTGCATTTGTTCGTCTCGAAATCAAACTGTGTTCAATGCTCGTGCGTAAGACGAGGCCAGCCCTGTGTAAACTGTAAGAGAGGTGGAGATTGTCGAAACCCAAACAATCAACGGCAGGATGTGGAAAATGGGGAGCAACCACAAGTGGTGCTGGGTGGACAGGCCAATGAAGGCGCTGGAGATGATCAGGTGGAGGGGGGTGCAGGTGGCGAGAGACAAGGGCAAGGTGACCAGGGTGAGGACGCCTCACGCGAGCTCCGCTTCTGGCAAAGGTGGACACTCGAGGAGACAGAGGAGTGGGTGCGAGACGCTTACAGTCATGTGGTAACGTTTTCTCCCGATAACATATTTGAGACCCCGAGATGTAACGCCACCAACACGCTGATAGAGGAGAAAACCTCCCTCATTAGTGTATAACAACACGCAAATCGCTCCCTACGCTTTAAAGATTTTTGCCACACTGCCGCCCCTCATATACCAACGGACTCACCAAAAAGTCGAAACAATCTGAGGACGTGAAAGCGGTACAAAGAAGAATGGAGCTAAGGAGGAATGGGTACGTCCGGAAGCTACTTGACGAGGCTAAAACACTGCAGGAGAGACTAGGCAGACGTAACAGTCGCAAGAAGGACAGTAACGACAGGGCTAGAAACTTTGCTGACAAGATGAGACAAGGCAAAGTGGCCATGGCAACTAGATCACTGTCAATAGAAGATGAGGCAGCGGGAGTCCTTCCCATGACGGAAGAGACACGCCAGATCCTCAAGGACAAGCATCCAGATGCTAGACCTGCACACCCAGAAATGAAGTTCCTTGGAGACTACACCCCACCGCATCGAGTTGTCTTCGACCATATCAGCGGTGACGTGATCTGGAAGCACGCCCTTCACACGCAGGGAGCGGCTGGACCATCAGGCTTGGATGCCAAGGGGTGGAAACACCTCCTCAGTAAGAACATCTTTGGGAATCCAGCTGTGGATCTTCGCGACGCAATAGCCGCCCTAGCAAGAAAATTGGCGTCAGAGAATTGCCAACACCTCGAGCCATCCCGCTGGATAAAAAACCAGGCTGTCGCCCCATCGGGATAGGGGAGGTGCTCAGGAGGATCATAGGCAAGGCTGTCATGGAGGTGGTGAAGGACGACGTGAGGAAGGCGGTGGGAAACCTCCAAGTGTGTGCGGGTCAGCAGGCTGGATGTGAAGCGGCCATTCACGCTGTCAGGAGAATGTTCGAAGACCCAGAATGCGAGGCGGTGCTGATGGTGGACGCTGCAAATGCGTTCAACAACATCAATAGGGAAACAGCACTGCACAACATCAAAATCAAGTGCCCTATATTCGCCCAATATATTGAAAATACATACAAGGAACCTGCCAGACTGTTCATCAGCAGTCATAATGACCAACGACTTGGAGACCCGGTGGCCATACAATCCTCAGAGGGCACCACCCAGGGGGACCCAGTGGCCATGGCAATGTTTGCCCTGGGAATGATGAAGCTGCAGGACATCATCCGCCATGAAAACACCAACGTCAAACAGGTGGCGTATGCGGATGACCTCACCGGGGTAGGAAAGTCTGCAGACCTCAGGAAATGGTGGGACCTCGTCAATGAACATGGCCCTAAAATAGGGTACCATCCCAACGCCACGAAGTCTGTGGTGATTGTAAAACCAGAGGCATACGATCGGGCCAAAACAGCATTCCAGGGCAGTAACGTGAAACTGTCAGTGACTGGAGAAAGACACCTCGGGGCAGCCATTGGAACAGCTGAATACAAAACCGAATATGTGAAAACGGCTGTAAAGCGCTGGGAGTCCGAACTGCAGAGACTGAGCGAGATCGCCAAAACAGAACCGCAGGCAGCCTACGCAGCATTTACGTACGGTGTCAAGCATAAATGGAACTACCTCATGAGGACAGTTCCTGATGTTGCTCCGTTACTAGAACCTCTGGAAGATGCTATCAGAAACACCTTCATACCGGCGATAGCAAATGGGAGATGTCCCAGTGACCAGGAGAGAAGATTGCTGGAGTTGCCGCCAAGAATGGGTGGGCTCGGCATCACCAACCCGCAAAATCTGGCTGAGTCTGAATTCGGGAACTCAATCCGAATCACAGCCTCCTTGACCGGATATATTACCAATCAAAATGAAAGGGGAGAAGACAACCCTCAAGATATTAGGTCACTAAGGAATGAAATCTCCAAAAACAGAGAAGGAAAACAGAGAGACACTCTGAGTGACCTAATGAGAGAACTCCCAGAAGACACAAGGAGGAGGACAGATATTGCACAGGAAGTGGGCGCTTCAAACTGGCTAACCACACTACCTATCAGGGCAAAAGGCTTCAACTTAAACAAAAAAGAATTTACTGATGCCCTTGCCCTCAGGTATGGCTGGCCAGTGGATGGGCTCCCAAACATGTGTAACTGTGGCTCACCCTTCAACCAAAATCATGCCATGACATGCAAGAGAGGAGGTTTCGTCTGCATGAGACATGATGAAGTAAGAGACGTAACAGCTCAGATGCTGAAAGAAGTCTGCCACGACGTGACTGTGGAACCCATGCTGCTCCCTCTGCAAGGCGAACACCTCGCCAGACGCACCGCTAATGTTTCGAACGAAGCACGAGTGGATGTTAGCGCCAGAGGGTTTTGGACTCGTGGACAAAGGGCATATTTTGACATAAGGATCTTTGATCCCATGGCCCACTGCCACAGAGACCTGACCCTTGATGCAGCCCACAGAAGAAACGAACATGAGAAGAACAGAGCATATGAAGAAAGAATACAGAATGTGGACCAGGGCTCCTTCACCCCGGTAGTATTCACGACGGCAGGAGGGATGGGACCAAGGGCGCAGAGCTTCTACGCAAGACTCGCCGAAACACTGGCGGATAAGAAACAACAGCCAAGAAGCAGTGTGGTCGCCTGGATGAGATGCAGGCTGTCCTTCTCCCTCCTGAGGTCAGCCTTGGTCTGCCTGAGAGGAACCAGGTCACCTGCACCCAAAACCACCCGCATTGCTGACCTGGACTTTGAGGAGACGGTGGTTGATAGTCGTATCAACCACAAGCTCTGTTAGCTTAAAAATAAAATGTTTAGTAAAGTTTGTAATATTAAATAAAGATGGTTGTC
>NW_026110751.1:596451-601451 GCF_024679095.1 Eriocheir sinensis
GTGAGTGAGTGAGTGAGTGAGTGAGTGATCATAAATGTTGTGTGAGAGGAGTACATAGAATGATGGATACACACATGGAAAGAAAGATAAATATGCAGATGGGTAGATGATAAAGTAGATGTTTGAGTAGAAAGGTTTATGTATAGATGGACAGATAAGTGAATATTAGAAAGACATACAGACAAATAGACATACTAACGGGCAGACAGATAGACACAGCAAGGCAAATATGATTGATCAGAGAAAGCAACACTTGAAAGAATTGTAATGAAGGCCTAATTTTATAGCAGGACGGATGGAGGGGAAGGAGAAGCCCTGAATGGTCCAGTATTGGCGGAGTTATTTTTTACGAAAGTTGGTGTATATTTTCAGTTTTTTTTATCAGTTTGCAGTAAGTCGTCTAAACTTGAATAACGCGAGGTAGATTAAAAAAAAACATAACATGTGTTTTTACTCAAACGCAACGGGTGAGGCGAAAGTGAGAAAACCCACGTTATTCTATTAGTACTCGGTGCAAGAAATAAAGACAAGTAGCGCTCAGAGTGAAAATTAATGAAAAAAGAAGTGCCAAGGTTTTTGTAGTACTTGTACGCAACAAAAATAATAAAGTGCGTAGTTGTTTTAGCTCTTCATCGCAACAAAATTTTAGAGAAAAAAAAAGTGCCAAGGTTTTTTAGCACCCCGCGCAGTATAACAGTTAAATATTTAAAGATGTCACGATCTATAAGTGTTTCGGAGTTACCAAGTAGACAAGAGTTAGAAATACCAAGTTTTTAACACCTGGTAGTGAAGATTCCTGATAAAATTAAAGCTAAAAAATGATGGCAGAGATGCATGTAGACTGGAGTTCATGCAGATTTAAGGGACAGTTCCTCGTCCAAACACAGCGGGTTTGTCAGCTTCCAAAAACAAAGAAAAATACCCCAAAACACGACAATTCCTGGTAAAACGTTTGGTGATCATAAAAAGCAAACAAATTTAAGGAAGTTGTGCAGGAAATCTCTTTAGTATCGGTCGCTTAGTAAACAACCTGACCATTACGGAGAGCACAGGTTGGTTCAGTCTGGTCTGGCCGCTTACATGAACGCTGTAATTGGATTGTGAAATTGAATCTAAACGTAAAGGGCGATGACTTGGCTGTTGGCGACCACAAAAAAAAGTGCTGCAGTGTTTCCGGGAAGGTTCAGAGTTAAGGATCGGGTGGTGGAGAATGTGACAAGGGCAAAGTTGTGGGGTTTGTGTCCCTGTCTTATTGGTGAAGGAGAGTGACGGGACTTTAGTGATACAAGAAGGAAATTTATATCATTCTTATGGGGCTGTCGGGAAAGAATTAAAGTTATAGGAAGGAGGAAGTACAGACGAACGTTGGATGTTCTTCAGTCTACCAGTAAAAGAGATTAAAGAAAAAAATATTCTGGTAAACTCTTGCATTAAGAAGTTGAAGAGCATTAGGGATGAGCTAACGCATAAGTTTTGCGGAGTGAGGCAGGAGTGAGTGGGGGAGGGGTGTGGCGTGACGCAGATAGCACGTTGAGAAGACAGTTGCCATGAAAGCAGCGATAAAAGACACGCAGCAAGGGAACCAACGACCTAACGAGAGTATAAAAAAAAGAAAACAGAAGCAAGGAAAAATGAAAAAGAAGAAGGAGAAGCAGAACAAAAAAAAAAACATACGAATAATTTAATGAATGAAGCTGTTGATAAATAAATATATAAACAAGTAAATAAGTGAATAATGATAATAAGGACTAATAATGATAATAATAATAACCTAATCGTCTCCCATCATCTTATCCTCCGCTATTTTCCCTCCTCTCCTTTCCTCCTCCTTCCTCCTTCCTACCCTCCGTCCCTTCCACCTCTGTTCATCCATCTTCCTCCTCCGTCCCGTCAGTCTGGCAATCACCCCTTCTGTTGACGGAAGAGAGAGAGAGAGAATATACATAGGTTTAAATACCACAAAAATGCGTGTTTCATTCCCTGCTTGAAAATGCTTTTGGTGTGTGTGTGTGTGTGTGTGTGTGTGTGTGTGTGTGTGTGTGTGTTAATGTATTTTCTTTCTATGCCCCCCTCTCTCTCTCTCTCTCTCTCTCTCTCTCTCTCTCTCTCTCTCTCTCTCACTTTAAATCGATGAAATGCATGATCTTCCCATGTCCATGTATCATCTTTTCCTCCTACTCCTCCTCCTCCTCCTCCTCTCCTATTTTTCACCCACCACCCTCTCGTTCTTCCTGCCTTGACCTTCCCTTCCTCCCTCTTTTTCTTCCTCTCATGTAGGAACTCTTATTTTTATATTATTCTTCCTTGCACCCTTCCGCCGGCCTTCCTTCTCATCCCTACCATCATCCCTTGCTCTCTTCCTCTTCATTAATCATTTATTTATTCAGTCAATCAGTCATTCAGTCAGTTGTTCATAATGGCTTCAGTTCCTTTCATATTTTCACATTTAATACACCAAATAGGCTATTTTTAAGTAATACTCTTTTACTTCTATTTGTGAGTAGTTGTTTTCAATCCTCATTACTTTTTTAACTATTTTTACTACTGCTTCTTCTGCTATTACTACTACTACTACTGCTACTACTACTACTACTACTACTACTACTACTACTACTACTACTGCTACTATTGCTGCTGCTACTGCTATTACTACTACTGCTATTCCTACTAGCCTACTACTACTACTTCTTCTACTACCTGTTTTCATTTATGTTTATCTTCGTTTCTTTTTCACCATTCTTTTTCAACATGTCTTTCCTAATATTCTGCTTCTCACGTCCTTTCCTCCAAGTCCTTCCTTCCTACTTTTTTAACCACGTCACGGACTCTCTTCCTTTACCATTTTCTTAAAGTTTTTCTCGCTCCTTCTTACTCTTTAGTGCTTTCTTTCCTTTTTCTTTCCACTTTATTCTCTCGGCATTCCTCCCTCTTACTTTTTCTTTATTCTTTTCTCTCTTTTTTTTTCTTTTCTTCTATCCTTATATCCACCTCTGTCTTTTCTCCTTCTTTTTCTTCTTCATTCCCTTTCTAAATTCACCGTTCTTCCTTTACTTCTCAGGGTTCTTCCATTACTTCATACTTTCCTCTTCCCTTCCTTCCCTCCCCCACTCCTCCACTCACCCAGAATTTTTCATCCCATTTTTTTCCTCACATTCTCCGCGTCTCAAGGTCACTCAAGGTACGCGTCTTTTGAAACAAACTAATAGGCGCACCTAACATTACCAAATGTGGGGTACAAACTTGGCGGAGGGACTGTTTTTTGGGCGCCATTAAAGGTAATGGCTAAAGAGTAGCATAGCCGGCTATTTTGTTTTCATTTCTTAATGATCCACGAGCCATCCTAGAGGTAAATCAAAGTATGTGCTTATCTTTGTATTCATTCATACACACACTGGTAACATTTCTGTGGAGTCTGATTCACTTATTAGAGTGAAATTCTATTGTGATAAACAGTCACAAACTCGTGTCACTAGTAAAAATGAAACTAGTAATTTAAGTTTTGCCACCATGAAATATACACAAATATATAAATATGAAAGCTCACGAAGTCACAATAAGTGACATCACCTGCTTTGCGCAGTAAAAGTATGCTATTTTAGGTGTCTGACACCCGCAATATGGCAGGCTGCTGCTGCCTCGTCCACAGATTATTGCCAGATTGTCGTACTCAGCCGATTATATTTCCCGACTTCCTGCCCCAAAACTGTCTTCTGGGCTCCAAAAACGAAACTACTTCATAGTTATCGTTAAAAGAGTAAGACCTTGATGTTTCTCGGCAAAAGTTAGGCGTCAGAAACCGTTAAATACTATGCTCTGAGTACGACAATCTGGCAACGGTGGCTATACGTATTTTCATATTAATGTTCTGTTGTTTATTGAATGTTGTGTTCAAGAAAAATAATACTCATAATTTTAGTTAGTTTTTGGTTGTAAGGATTCTTTACGAAATACAAGTATAACATTACCTTCTTTTACTCAGGAAACGTTCTGAATCCTGGATCGGCTATGATATTGTTAGGTGCGCCTATTAAGAAGAGAAGGTGATTGATAAAGAAGTTGTAGTTTATATTTACTTAACGATGATTAATATCGCTCGTTAATTAGCCAGGCGATCCAGCAAGAATCACCTGTGGACGTGGCCAGGTGTGTGTGTGTGTGTGTGTGTGTGTGTGTGTGTGTGTGTGTGTGTGTGTGTGTGTGTGTGTGTGTGCGTGGGTGGGGGTGGGGGGGATGTGGGGAGGTGTTTTACGTTTTTCTTTTAAGATTTATGTAGTTTTTCTCACTAGTTCCCTTTTCTTATTCTTTCTTATTTTTCCTTCTTATTTACATTTGTTTACTCCTGTGTTTACTTTTTACACTTATTTCTTATTATCTATTTCATAATTTTTTTTTCTCTTTCTTTTTTGTTTTGTTTTTTGCACTCTTCTAATTATCAGGTTTTTTTTTTTGTATTCCTTCTTTCTCTTTTTCATTTTGTCTTTACTGTTTTCCTTTTCTTTTTACTGTTATTGTTTCTTCACTCACATTTTTCGTTTTCTTTCTTCTTATCCAAATTTTTTCTTGCTTTATTATTCTGTCTTCTCTCTCTCCTATTTTTTTCTTAAATGACTGATTATATTTTTTTTCTCCTTTTCATTTTAAAATCCGAATGAGTGTATTATTTTTTTCAGAGTATCTTTGGCTTAATTAATTCAGAGTATTTTCCTCGCAATCAATTTAGCATTTTTATTTCATCGTTAGCTTGTTTTGACATTTGCGCGATACAGACAGACAGGCAGACAGGTACAGACAGACAGACTGACAGACAGACAGACAGACAGACAGAGTACACACACACACACACACACACACACACACACACACACACACACACACACACACACACACAGGATAGCTTCGGCAGCCCTCATTGCATGTTTTATTGGACGCGAAAAAGTGTCGAGTTTATTAAATTCTCCACACGGCCATAACTCAATTGGCTCCGCTTTTCACTCAGGGAT
>NW_026110751.1:608951-695416 GCF_024679095.1 Eriocheir sinensis
TCTGTGGGGGGGAGGGGGGGTGCTGCTGCTACCATCTGTTATTGGCCTAACTTGCCGCAGCTTCCTTCTCTTTGAAGTCACACAACAAAAACATTTAAATGGCAACCAAAACCTTCCGCAAAGAAGAGATCCGACGTGCCGTCTACGGCACTTGCTTGGTGGATGCGCCCGTGGGAGGGTGCAGCGTTGAGGCCGCGCCTATCCGGGTGACGGTCAGCGTCCGCCGGCGCCGCGGGTGCTGGGGAAGTTTGTCCGGAGCCTGGAGGGAGGCGGCCGCGTTTTCCTTCGTCGACAGGCCGCGGGCCCCCTTCTTGTCCAACGCCTTCCTGGACCTGGAGCACGTCTTCCGGTACAGCAGCGAGGCGGACGCGGACGCAGCGCAAGTTAAGATCTGTTTGACGCTCCTTAGCGGCCAGACGCGCGTGGCCAAAGTGGGCCTGGAAGACTTCCTGGGCCAGCTGATGCAGAGCGGCCGCCCAGAGTGCTTCACCCTGTACGTCTACGAGGGGAAGGTCGCCCTGCTGCAGACCCGCCAGCCATCTCCGGAGGTTCTGAATGAGTGGCTGTTTGACGGGAAGGGAAATGACGCCCACAAAGGGTCATCTTACAAGGACCGTGCCTTCTATGACCCCGAGGTCACTGAGATAGACCAGTGCCAAGAAAAGATGGACACCAGTGACTCAGATGTGAGTGCATGGGAAACCCCCAAAGAAGACTCAGATGTGAGTGCATGGGAAACTCCCGAAGAAGACTCAGATGTGAGTGCATGGGAAACTCCCGAAGAAGACTCAGATGTGAGTGCATGGGAAACTCCCGAAGAAGACTCAGATGTGAGTGCATGGGAAACTCCCGAAGAAGACTCAGATGTGAGTGCATGGGAAACTCCCGAAGAAGACTCAGATGTGAGTGCATGGGAAACTCCCGAAGAAGACTCAGATGTGAGTGCATGGGAACCTCCCGAAGAAGACTCAGATGTGAGTGCATGGGAAACTCCCGAAGAAGACTCAGATGTGAGTGCATGGGAAACTCCCGAAGAAGACTCAGATGTGAGTGCATGGGAAACTCCCGAAGAAGACTCAGATGTGAGTGTATGGGAAACTCCCGAAGAAGGCACAGAGGAGAGTGTAGGTGACTCAGGCGAGGAGAGTGGACTTGACACTGCTGAAGACACAGATAGGGAGAGTGGATGGGTGTCTGAGGACGGAAACTCCGAGAAGTGTGAACGGGAGACTCCCGGAGACTCGGATGAGAGTGGATGGGAGACTCTTGAAGAAGACGCTGAGGAGGAGGCTGGGCGGGGAACTGCTGGAGGCACAGAGGAGCGTGGCGGCGGCCGCGGCTTCCTGGCGAGGCTGGGAGCGGCGTGGCGGCACAACCGCCTCGCCCTGCTACTGGCCGCCGCTGCGGTCTTGGTCTCGCGGGTGCCACTCGCTGACCCTGACGAGTGGCGGTGGGGCGGCGGCGGCGGGGGGCTGTGAGGGGCGTGAGGCGCAAGGAGAGAGCCCCAAGACTGTGTTACTGTTGCATTTTTCATTCTTTATTACAACTCTTATCTATTATCCTACCGGTACAGCTTTTCTACGCACGTACAAACACAATGGGAAGTAGTAGTAGTAGTAGTAGTAGTATGGGTGGGTTGATGGGGTGGCAAGGAGGTGGTGATGGGGTTGGAAGGCGTAACTTGGTAGGTGTTTAATTTTGATGTGACGAGTGGTTGAATGGCTAGAGGGTTGGTGGGCTTGTCAGTCGACGTGGTGGGTTGACGAGGTGGCTGGGAGGTTGTGATGTGGCTGGAAGAAGTACGTTAATATGGGTTTCATTTTGAGGTGACGGGAGTTTAGAGGTTTGGAATAGTTGAGAGGGTTACAGAGTGGAGTTTAGAAATGGTCCCAGTCAAATTGATAGGATTTTAGGCTGGTAGGAGTTTGGACATGACATTCCAAGGGATTTGGGCTGATAAGAGCTTCATTAAAGTTGACCTGACAGTGTAAGTTGATTTTTAGTTTGTCATTATATTGGTAGTAGTGTTATTAGACGAAGGGGGGGAGTCAGAGTCCAGTTGTTTGGAGAATAATTAATTTACAGGAGATTTGGGCAAACAAGAGTCAAAAGGTGACCTGACAGTGTAAGACTTTGCACCATATTGGCTGAAGGGTTGCTGGCAGGAGATATGAAAGAAAATTAGGCTGAAGTACATGTTGTTGGGGGTTTAGTTCGGCAGAAAGTCAGACATGATTGACAGGAGATTTAGACAATTAAGTTTAGCCTGATAACAGCATGTGTTAGAAGTGTTGGAATCAGATCAATCACAGAAGGATTGTGTGTGTCGAGTAAAGGTTAAGAAGAGCTGCTCCGATGGGGCTTTAGGTTAAGAACAGCCAACGAGACTCCAAATAAGACGAAAAGATATCAAGTGTGTTTTGTTATTTAGTTAGCAGGAAAACGAATGGACGTAAGACTAACAATCTTCGTTAACATTACTTCAAAGAACGGCAACAATAATAACAACAATAACAACAACAGCCTCTCACCTCCCTCCTCCGCCACCTCAGAGTAATGATACATTACTTTTCATCCTCCTTTTCCTTCCCCTTCCTTCCCTTCCCCATCTCTCCCCCTCCAACCCCCTCCTCTTTCCCAACCATCTCCTCCCACTTCTCTCCTCCCTTCCTTCTCTCCGTCCCTCTGCCCCTGCCTTGCTCTCCCATCCCCTCCCCTCCCTCTCGTTTCCTCTCTTCCTCCTCCTCCTCCTCCTCCTCCTCCTCCTCCTCCTCCTCCTCCTCATTCCCTCCTTCCTTCCATCGCCTCATTTTCCACAGCTTAGTCAGTCGTAAATCCCGCCAGGCGAGGCAGCCGAGGTAACGGGGTCAAAAGGCACGTGTTTATTATTATTATTATTATTATTATTATTATTATTATTATTATTATTATTATTATTATTATTATTATTATTACTATTATTATTATTATTATCATTATTATCATTATTATTATTATTATTATTATTATTATTATTATTATTATTATTATTATTATTATTATTATTATTATTATTATTATTATTATTATTATTATTATTATTATTATTATTATTATTATTATTATTATTATTATTATTATTATTATTATTATTATTATTATTATTATTATTATTATTATTATTATTATTATTATTATTATTATTATTATTATTATTATTATTATTATTATTATTATTATTATTATTATTATTATTATTATTATTATTATTATTATTATTATTATTATTATTATTATTATTATTATTATTATTATTATTATTATTATTATTATTATTATTATTATTATTATTACTATTACTATTACTATTATTATTATTATTATTATTATTATTATTATTATTATTATTATTATTATTTTCATCATCATTGGAGTTGTTGTAAATATCGTTTCATCCCCAATTTTTTTGTTTTGTTTTCCTTATTTTTTCTTTCACATATTTATCTATCTCTCTATATCTATATTTATCGGTCTATCTTCCTTTTAAAAATGTTATCCTTTGGTCTTTTTTTGCATTGGCTTCACTATGTCATTTTTGTGCTTAGTTATACTTATTTATCCACCTATTTATGTATTTATTCATTTTTTCGTTCAGTTAGCTCGTTAATTACCTAGCTATATAATTACTCCGTCAACCATTTACCAATCTCCTCATGACAGCATTTCTCACACGTACAGAGGCAGCGAGCGGCGGACGAGGAGAGCCATCTTGAGGGGGTTAGCGGAGGGGAGACAGACGGGGCAGCTTCACACCTCACACCTGCTCTCCCTCCCTCCCTCTCCCCCTCTCTCCCTCCCTCCGGGATGCAGTGTTTCGGCGCCACACAGACACGCTGCTTCGGCCGGGTAAGTACTTGAGGCTCTGTTTTGTTCTGCCCCGTGCTTGTAAAGGCTGTGGCAGGAAGGTTGAGGGCGGACCGTTGCTGTGCGGAGGTAAAGGGTGAAAGGAAGGATGGTTATAGCGGTACTACTGGTTGGTGTTGTCGTACAGAAGTAGATGTTGTAATAATAGCCGTGGTGGTTGTGGTGGTAGGAGGGGGGTGTTAGGAATCGTAGAGTTGTGTTGTTCTTGTTGATGTTATCTTTTCTGCCAGCCTCGGTCCACACAAGGCTGCATGTACCCAAGATATTTCTACCTCCAAAGATCTCGCCTGTACCCGCCACACCACCGTTGCTGCGCCGCTCCTAGAAAATCCCCCCCAGCCCCCAGGAAGCCACACACGTCATTCCTGGAACAGCTTGACAGGCCCTGTATCTATAACGTGTTCACCAGCCCGTTCTCGGCGTCTGGTGTCTTAAGACAATGGGGGGAGGCGAAGAGATGAAAGGGAATAGGGAGAAGAGCAAATATGAAGGGGCAGTATAAAGGTAAGATTCAATTAGAGGAGGTGATAAAGGGTTTAACTTATTTTATCTTCAGACACTGTTAAAAGAGAGATTAGCTTAGAGAAATTAGGTTGTAGAAGTTATTAGCACGCAGAAGTAATGAATGTTGAAAGCTGAAGAAGGTGAAGAAGAGAAGGAAGGAAAACAAAAATGCGATGAGAGGGAAAGAGAATAAAAGTTAAGAGAAAGGAATGGATGAAAAACTATAACGAACGAAGAAAAAGAACAGGAGAAAAAAGAAAAGGAGAAAAATGGACAAAAAGCACAAAATAAATGAAAAAGGAAAGAAGAAAAAAGCAAAACGAGAGGGAAGGAGACTAATAGTTATGAAAAGGACTGGAGGAGAAACTATAACTGAGAAGAAAAAGAAGAGAAAAAAGAAAAAGGTGAAAGTGGACAAAAAACACGAAGTAAAGAAAAAAGGAAAAAAAAAGTAACACGAAATAAAAGAGAAAGGCAGAGCTAGCCAGTGAGCCACACGCCCACACCACACGCCAGGACCAGCGAGGGTGTGGAGCATGAACCACAGTGATCCATCACAAACCAGCACGATCCCAAAACCTTCCCTGCTCGATAAACACACTAACTCTGATACACGTGTTTGCCATTACAGTGTCTCCGTACTCTATGGCTGGCTCTGAGGGAACCTGAAGTGCGTGTTGGGCACTTAAATATTATAGGAGCGACTCTTAGCCTTTTTTCTGCTCCTTAAGTGCCGCCCATGTCGAGAGTTGGAACCTAAATCATGACTGACGGATCCCACGCGTGATTCTGATCCTCGACACGCGATAACGTCATGAACAGCACTTACTTGTACCCATATCTCGGCCACGATCTTTTGAGTCGTAGTAGTAACAGCAGTTAGAGGGGCAGTAACAGTAGCAGAAGTAGTAGTAACAATAGTAGTGGTGGTAATTATAGAGAAGCACGAGCATTTGAAGGGCAAGGTCGTGGCGAGGGGGAGTAATTACGCGCGGGCAGGGCAGGAAAAAGCTCCCCCGCAGCTGCCGGAGAGTGATATTCCCGCGATGGGCGAGCACCCGCCGCCGCCACCCTGCCACCATCCTGCCATCAACCTCGCACCCACCCTCCACTCCCTCTTCCACCTTTGCCATCCATTCCTCGCTCCATCTCCTACTCTGCCAGATATCGAACTACCAACTTCCCTCTCCACATCCCCTGAAACCACCCTGCCACTCATCCATCACTCTAATCCACCTCGTCACACTGCCACCTCTTCATCTTCCACCCTGCCAAGCATTCACACACCTACCCCCTCTCCCCTACCACTGCCAACCCTGCTATCACTTCACCCATCCATCTTATCCTCCGCATCCCTTACATCCACTCATCCACTCACCCACCCACCTTGTTTTCCACTTTCCATGCCTCTTACTACCCTTCCACCTTTTCACCCACCCTGTCACCTTAGCCACCTCCCCCTGTGACTCTTCCACCTTTTAACCCTTCCACCAAAACCTTCACTCCACCTCCTCCCGCCATCCTCAACCACCCCCTCCCCTCCACCACCCTGGCACCCACTCCCCAACCCCACCCTGCCTCCCACTCCTCTCCCTCTCCCGTCAACTGTCACCACCTCTCCCGCCATGCCTCCCCCCTTCCCCTCCCCTCCCTCCCCTGACGGAGCCGCCTGCATGTTCCCTGAATGATGAATATTCCTGGAAAATGTTGAAAAATGTGCAAACCATCTGGGGCCTTGCTTATGTGTGTGTGTGTGTGTGTGCGTGTTGCTTTCGGTACTTAAATTTGATTGCACGTTCACTCTGTTTATATATTACTGTTCCATAAGTAGAATAGTATTAGTATTATTATTATTATTATTAGTAGTAGTAGTAGTAGTATTGGAACCCCTATCGCTCATATCATTTGTTCTCTCTGTGTGTGCAGATTTTTGGTTCTTGCCTTTTTTGTTGTAAATATTATTGTTGTTGTTGTTGTTGTTTTATTGTCACGTACATTTTATATTCCCTGAAGCTCCCGTCGGTGTTTGTGTGTTGGAGAGAGAGAGAGAGAGAGAGAGAGAGAGAGAGAGAGAGAGAGAGAGAGAGAGAGAGAGAGAGAGAGAGAGAGAGAGAGAGAGAGAGAGAGAAAAAAGCTTGTGGTAATTGATATCGGCATTTACATCCGATGGGCAGGAACATTGGAGGGATGTTGTAACAAACGTAACGGGAAGGAAAGTGAAGAGTGGCGGAAGTAAGAACAGCGACGCGCACGAGAGGACGAGCGGGGAGAGGGAGGAAGAGGCGATTATTAGCACGCGAGGGTGGTGAGTGTTGGAAGCTGACGAGGGAGAAGGCAAAGAGGTGAAAGAAGGAGAATAAGAACAAGATGAGATGGAAGGAGAGTAATAGTTAAGAGAAATAATTAGAGGAAAAGCTGTAACGAAAAAGAGGAAGAGATATAAAAGAAAAGAGGAAAAAAGAAGAGAACTAAAAGAAAAAAAGTAAGAACTGAAAACACGAAATGAAATAAACGTTACTTTTGAGCTCCAAACCCGACGCTAAACTGTTGGTTTACTGGTATCCGGCGAGGCGATGCAGTGCAGGCATTGTTTTTTTTTTTTTTTTCCTCGAACCGAGTCGTCCACCATTGGAACAACTTTCCCTTCACAAGTAATTAAAGCGAAAACGATTAAATTCCTAAAAAATCGCATCGACCATTACTTTATTGCGACAGGAGTGAACTGAATGTTCCTTGATCTGTTCCGTGGGCCGGCACAGCAGCAGCCTCGTCACTACCAACAAACTCTCTCTTGCCCGCTCTGCAACGCTTTTATCTTTCCACCGGCCAGTCCGCGAAGCCTGGCAGCGCAGGGCCTTATCCACAGAGCTACTGGAGCAGTCCTTTTTTTTTTTTTTCTTTTTACAACAAAGGAGACAGCTCAAGGGCACATAAAAAAGAAAAGAAAACAATAATAAAAAAAGCCCGCTACTCGCTGCTCCCCAAAAAGAATAAAAAGAGGTGGCCGAAAGAAAGGTCAAGTTTCGGGAGGAGAGGTGTCCTGATACCCTCCTTTTGAAAGAGTTCAAGTCGGAGGTGTGTGTGTGTGTGTGTGTGTGTGTGTGTGTGTGTGTGTGTGTGTGTGTGTGTGTGTGTGTGTGTGTGTGTGTGTGTGTGTGTGTGTGTGTGTGTGTGTGTGTGTGTGTGTGTGTGTGTGTGTGTGTGTGTGTGTGTGTGTGTGTGTGTGTGTGTGTGTGTGTGTGTGTGTGTGTAATAGCAAGCTATCTGGGAACAGGCTATCAGACAGACAGACAGACAGACAGACAGACAAAGCTAAACAGACAAACATGCAAACAAAAACAAAGAAACAAGCAAACTGACATAGAGAGAGAGAGAGAGAGAGAGAGAGAGAGAGAGAGAGAGAGAGAGAGAGAGAGAGAGAGAGAGAGAGAGAGAGAGAGAGAGAGAGAGATTTGGACATTTCAGTCTCTTTAAAAACACACCTGTACACGGGCCGTTAATTAACCCTCCTCCCCTGCGCTCCGCCTGACCGCCGGACTCGGGAACAAAACAATGCGGAATTAAATCGCCCGACAGACTCAGGAGCAGCGAGGGGAAGGGGGCGAGGGAAAGGTAAAAAAAAAAAACTAAAGACGCGCAGCACAAAGACAGCATTAGAAGCTACGAGGGAAAGGTAAAAAAAAAAACTAAAGACGCGCAGCACAAAGACAGCATTAGAAGCTACGAGGGGAAGGGAAAGAGGAGCGCCGATGGAAGGAAAACTAACCTGCTGTGGTGCATTTAGGTGGTGGTGATTTAGGACAGGAAGATAAATAGAAACAGTGGTGATGGTGGTAGTAGTTGTGGTGGTGGTAGTAGTACTTAGTTATAGTAGTAATGGTAGTAATAGTAGTTGTAGTTGTGGTGGTAGTAATAGTAGTAGCAATATTAGCTGTGGTAAAAGTAGTAGTAGTAGTAGTAGTAGTCAACCCTCCCTTCTCTTCTCTTCCCTTCCCTTCCTCCTTTCTTCCTTCCCCTTCCCCTAACTCAACCTTCCCTTCCCTTTCTCCTTTCTTCCTTCCCCTTCCCCTAACTCAACCTTCCCTTCTCTTCTCTTTCCTTCCCTTCCTCCTTTCTTCCTTCACCTTCCCCGAAGTCAACCTTCCCTTCTCTTCTCTTCCCTTCCCTTCCTCCTTTCTTCCTTCCCCTTCCCCTAACTCAACCTTCCCTCCCCTTCTTTTCTCTTCCCTTCCCTTCTTCCTTTCTTCCTTCTTCTTCCCCTAACTCAACCTTCCCTTCCCTTCTCTTCCCTTCTCTTCTCTTCCTCCTTTCTCCCTTCCCCATCCGCTAACTCAACCTTCCCTTCCCTTCCCATCCCTTCCCTTCCTCCTTTCTTCCTTCCCCTTCCCCTAGCTTAACCTTCCCTTCCCTTATCTTCCCTTCCTCCTTTCTTCCTTACCCTTCTCCTAACTCAACTTTCCCTTCCCCTAAGTCAACCTTCCCTTCCCTTCCCTTCCCTTCCCTTCCCTTCCCTTCCTCCTTTCTTCCTTCCCCTTCCTCTAACTCAACCTTCCCTTCCTCCTTCCTTTCTTTCTGGTAGAATTTAACATCAAAGAGCGCTGCTTCTGGTGCCAAATGTTTGGGGGAAAATTTTCAAGTGTTTGCCCCATCTGGCAAAAATCCTGGATACGCCAACTGTGCCAATGTGAGAAACGAATAAACGATATGCTGCCTAATACTATATTATGTATGAGATTGTAACAGTTATGTCTATGTAACCAGTCACAGTCTTAGTCAGGAAAGCAGGGCATGTCAGTATTGAGTGGCTAGTTACACTAAGGTCTTTCCAGTTTCACTTTGCGCTAAAGTAACATGTGAGACATGTCATGTTACTTAATATGAGCCGGACGGTCCCATTACGTGCCGGCAATAACTGTCCCAATCCGTCTATAAAAATTACGGGTGAAAAGTGGGACTCGCCAATTCAATGTAGGACAATACATTGTACTTAAGACACTGATAACCTGGTGAATCTCGAAAAGTAGCATCGATAGGCCTTTGTACTGTTCAAAGTTGAGTTCAGCATGCAGCACTACCTTAACCTGTGAATTTGCGCTTGAAGCGTTGGGTTTTACTTGGTAAAGCCCAAATGTTACTTAGGGGAGGTGACACTCGAAACCGGAAAAGTCAGGTAAAAGTACCTTCAAACACGTTTTATTTTGAATAGCTCCCATGATATGCTTCGTTAGTGCATTACCCGCATCATATCTGAAAATCAGTTTAAAATACCGAATAATAATGGTTTTATCGCTTCCTACCGTTTTTTTCTGCAAGTGGTAAAATATGTCAGGTGAGGTCATTGTGACTTAAGTACGTCTTTTCTGGTAGCTCTAGTTTTTTTCGTAATTTTGACGATTCGGTAATCATCAAACGCGCAGTGCTTGCGACATCATAATTAATCGAGTTCCGTTGTTCTAGGTTGCATAGTTTTTGCACAATTGGGAAATATAAGTTCGGACCGTCTGAGTTTGCACCGTCTTTTGTTATTTTGTTACTTATACGTCGGATTAAAGTGCTAGCCACACCTAACCTATTATCGATAGACCCTCAAACTATAGCGCAATCGCCTTCCCAGTGGCTGCAGTAGTTATTGAGATATAGGAGGTGGTCCCAGACTTGCCGATACGAAATTTGGACTTAAGTCAACTGGCAAGCGACGCAGTCTTCAGCGTTCAGGTCTGCCAGGGTGTCTGTACGTGAGAATGAAAACTCAAAGGAAAATAAACCCAACCCTCAACACTACTCTGTACACTTGATAACCCACAGTACTTCACAAGTGTCCTCAGCCTAACATGAAAAAAAAAATCCCTTTTCTATAAAAGGAGTGAAGAAACTTTTTATAACATTTGGAGAATAATTTGCACCAAGACAACTTATTTTAACTTTATTGATATAGGAAAATATCTTTGACAGGTGGAGAATGATACACTGTGCTAGATGATCAGATTTTTCATCATCTGGCACAAATTTATTTGATCCCTTATTACAAAATAACATTTGAGTCAAATGCATTAGGCAGTTTATAAAGTTAAATTTATTGGATGAATAAAATGAGGTAAAAAAGCCATTACCTAATATGAAAAGTAATCCATATAACTCCTCAAGCTTCAGCCTATCAAGCAAACAATTTTGAAACACACACAGAGGCACCAGCGGGTCCACTGAAGGCCCAGTAAAACATTGAGGCACCAGCGGGTCCACTGAAGGCCCAGTAAAACATTGAGGCACCAGCGGGTCCACTGAAGGCCCAGCAAAACATTGAGGCACCAGGGGGTCCACTGAAGGCCCAGTAAAACATTGAGGCACCAGCAGGTCCACTGAAGGCCCAGTAAAACATTGAGGCACCAGCGGGTCCACTGAAGTCCTAGAAAAACATTGAGGCACCAGCAGGTCCACTGAAGGCCCAGTAAAACATTGAGGCACCAGCGGGTCCACTGAAGGCCCAGTAAAACATTGAGGCACCAGCGGGTCCACTGAAGGCCCAGTAAAACATTGAGGCACCAGCGGGTCCACTGAAGGCCCAGTAAAACATTGAGGCACCAGCGGGTCCACTGAAGGCCCAGTAAAACATTGAGGCACCAGCTGGTCCACTGAAGGCCCAGTAAAACATTGAGGCACCAGCGGGTCCACTGAAGGCCCAGTAAAACATTGAGGCACCAGCGGGTCCACTGAAGGCCCAGTAAAACATTGAGGCACCAGCGGGTCCACTGAAGGCCCAGTAAAACACTGAGGCACCAGCGTGTCCACTGAAGGCCCAGTAAAACATTGAGGCACCACCGGTTCACTGAAGGCCCAGTAAAACATTGAGGCACCAGCGGGTCCACTGAAGGCCCAGTAAAACATTGAGGCACCAGCGGGTCCACTGAAGGCCCAGTAAAACACTGAGGCACCAGCGGGTCCACTGAAGGCCCAGTAAAACATTGAGGGTGGTATTGTTAAACGCGAAGGCTAGCGTCCTTTCCTGTCGCTCGACCATGTAGGTAGGCAGTTACTTCGTCCCTCGACCGTATTGAGAGACCAGCCGCCGCCCCAGCACGTCTGGCTCACATCTGGGTGTTTCTGGTCATCAACTGGCCATACACCAAAGCCCGTTTTTCAAAATCATGTTTCCATCGGGACATTAAGAGAAAAAAGATAAATTTAGAGATAAACAAACGAAAGCTGAATATAGCCGTAATTAATGGAGAAAGACGGGTGCATTATGAAACTTTATTTCAGCAGTCATACACTTATAAAAATTATGAGAGCTCTATTAAAAATAAGCATATAAGATACAATTCAACATAATTGAAAAAAAGAAAATATGAAAGATATTACAGTGATATGAATGCATATTCCATATCTGGCCTTTGAGCTGATCGACAATGGACCGCGCTGCCACTTTCGTCAAGGCAGAGAGTCCTGGTGCAGCTAGTGG
The DNA here is from genome assembly GCF_024679095.1 of Eriocheir sinensis. Classification (NCBI taxonomy): domain Eukaryota; kingdom Metazoa; phylum Arthropoda; class Malacostraca; order Decapoda; family Varunidae; genus Eriocheir; species Eriocheir sinensis. The sequence continues at coordinate 620,815 of NW_026110751.1, forward strand.
AGGAGGCCTGTCGCTGAATGGGTCAATATTTTGCGGTCCAGCACAAGAAAGAGCTTGGCTGGGATGAGATCTTAAACGCGCCATGCACCCTGATCTGAACCCACGATCAGTTCAACAATTGAAAGAAGTTTCAGCCGCATCAAATTGAAGTAAATGGCAGGTACTGATTTTACACTTTGTATATAGTTAGCTTAACACGGTAGTATCGCTGTATCCTTCTCTATCGATCCTTTCAATTGCGCAACGTCGCGGCCCTAATGCTGTCGGGCAGAAGTGAGTTCGCCTCACACTGTAACTATGCATTATGTATTCGGCATATCACATTGGAAGATGGCAAAAATGCTACACAGCTTAGCAATTATATTGCCAGTTTCATATGATGACCGAACAAGCAATTATATTTGCCATCGTATCTAAAAAATAGCCGCTATTATATGTGGTAGTATAGTTTGGTATATATTCTCGCTTTGCTTAGTGGTTGTAACGGCCAACTAGAGCAAAACTACAGCTTTACTTTATCCTCAACGACCTAGACATTGGTCCAGCACCCTACATGTGCAATATCTTGGAGATCGGCCCCAACATTCCAGACCTCTTCGCCTTCCTGCTTATTCTGTCCAACTATTTCTCTCCGTTAAATCCTCGTCTAATCTGACTGCATCTGTCACTGTAACCATGTGGCATCCTCACGATTTTGAAAGAGCGATGCTTCTGGCATTTTGCTTCAGCTCGGTGGGACATTCTGGATAGCACTGTTCAATGGAATGATTGTTGCTTCCGGTGAGGAGCCTGTGTGTGCTCAGCGCATCCTAGAGGTATTCTCTCTGGAATGGAATATACATTCTCGTTCTTTCTCTACTCCTCTTCAAAAACCTTGGTTGTGCCTTGTTCTGCATCGTGAAGTGGCTCACAAAAGACCCAGAGCCTTCAAACTAATACTATTACAGACTTTACATTTCTGCCCGAAAATCATTTCGATATTTCAAACTAACAAAAAATTGCCTCATTAATAGAAATGTCAAAGCCTTGCTCTCCTTCCATGACTTCTGGCATCATGCTTGTCTCCTCAACTACTTCTTCATCTCCCTCCACTCCTCCAGTCTAACCTTGCTGCCGTCCTCATCTATCTCCTGGGCTGAACTCTTCTCTCGACTTTCTAAAGCTCACTCTGGACGATTCTGGGCCTTCTATCTACTCAGCATCCCCTCTGACTCCTTTGGCCTGTTATAAAATTCTTCAAAAGAATGATGTTTTCTATGCCCTCTCTGGCCTCAATCACTCAGAAAGCTATGGACCTGATGGAGTGCCTCCTATTCAACCACCAAAACTGTGCCTCCGTGCTGTCACTGCAATTAAAACTCTTTCATATCTGCCTGTCAACATCTACCTTTCCTTCTTGCTGGAAGTATGCCTTCCACAGCCTGTACCTAAGAAGGTGACCCACTTGATCCCCTCTTCCTCTTGTCTATCTAAAGCTTTGAATCAATCCTTAACCGTAGATTCAAAACACTGCTACTCTGACCTTCTATCTGATCCTTAGTATGGTTCCACCAAAGGGCGGTCTGCTAGTGATCTCTATACTCTTCTTGGCTCTGGTCATCTTCCTTCGTTTCAGTGAAGCTTTTGCTATTGCGCTGGACATATCAAAAAGCTTTTATTAAGGGTCTGGCACAAATCTTTGCTTTCTAAACTACCCTCCTACGGTTTCTATCCTTCTCTCTGTACCTTTATCTCCAGTTTCCTTTCTGACCGTTCTATTTCTGCCGTGGTAGACGGTCACTGTTCTTCCCTAAATCTATTAACAGTGGTGTCCCACAGGGTTCTGTCCTATCTCCCACTCTTTTCTGTTGTTCATTGATGATCTTCTTTCCAAAACGAACTGTCCTATCCATTCCCTTAAGAGAAAAGATAAATTTAGTGGATAAACAAACAGAAAAGCTAGATATAGCCGTAATTAATGGAAGGCAAGACGAGGCACTGCATAAACTTTTATTTCAGCAGTCCTTTACATAGAAGAAATTATAAGGAAGTACTCTTTTAAAAATAATAGCATTTAAGATACAAATTCAGAATTAAAACAATTATGAAAAAAGAAAAATGAAAAAGATAATGCAAGAGTGCCGATATGAATGCATATTCCGGCCATCACAACAACGCGCACGCACGGAAGCTGATCGACAATGGACCGCGCTGCACCACTTTCGTCAAGGCAGAGGAGAGTCCTGGTGCAGCTAGTGGAGGGAAGGCCCTGTCCTTCAAAGATAGGTCAACCAACACTGCGGTCCAGCACAAGAAGAACTTGGCGTGGGATGAGATCGCCAAAACTTCAACGCCACATGCACCCTGATCTGGAGCCGCGATCAGTTCAACAATTGAAAGAAGTTTCAACCGCATCAATTGAAGTAAGTAAATGAGGTGCATTGATTTTATCCCTGTATACAGTTAACCTTTGACCAGAAAGTATCGCTTTGTATCCTTCTTGGGTCTCTCCTCTCCTCGATCCTTTCAGTGCGCAACGCGTCATGAATTGAGTTCTATTTCACCTCCACCTCTGTAACTATGCATTGTAGCAAATATTCGGCATATCATTGGAAAGATAAAGGCAAATACTATACAACTTGCTTAATTATATTGCCAGTTTCATATGATGACCGAATAAACAATTATATTTTGCCATCGTATCTAAAAAAATAACCGCTATTATAATATGTATTGGTAGTATAGTTTGGTATATATTATTCTCGCTTTAACTTAGTGGTTGTAACAGCCAACTAGGCAAGACAATTCACCCCGTTCTGATGACAGGCAGCATGTTTCACGTATGAGTATGTGGTTGCATTATGTAGGTGTCGGTGGACATTCCATCAGAATAAAGTTACTATGGGGTGGTGAATAGTGTTGGAACATGTATTGTGAGCGGGAGATTCAAAACACCACCAGCACGGACAGCGCGGCGTCGCTGCCACAATTTAGCAATGAAAGGGTTAGATGCTGTTACTGTGAATTACAATATAGCTCTTGCATCACGGGGTCACAGGGAAAATGCTTCCACCTCAGCGTGCAGTTGCGGAGCAACTGGGGGTCACATGCCAATCCCTCCCCCCTGAGAGTATACTGCCCCTCATCGACCATGGCTTTATACCCACCATTGATTTAATCTTAGAATGTACCCTTGTAACATTCTATGTGGCATCAGAATGCCGCAGAGCTTCACTTGTCTAGTGCCCTCCCATACTCAGATGTGCCCCCCTTTGATAAATACCTATCCACTCCAGTGTTTGGGTGATGATTAAAATGATCAACTTTTCACCTTTTGAGACACAGATTACACTAATAATGTGTTATCCAGATCCAAAATAATCATAATGCATTAAAAATAGGCTATAGTTATTTTTCATTGTTATTACATGTTATTTGTAAGGCATAAAGAAAGAATTACTGGTAGAATAGCAATAAGCATAGAGCAGGTGTAGCTCTTACATATGATAATATTATACCATTGCTGATCAAATAGTAATCCATTCTTGCTTTGTTGGTTAAGAGTTATTTTCTAACTAAAATAATTCCTTATTATCAACCTAATTGAATGACAATATATCCTTAATGCAAACACTATTAATATTAATAGGCACTAGAATATTAAATCTGCAACAGTAATATCAATTTTGGTACAACAAGTTGTTTCCAATGCTCTTTACTATATTTGGTCAAAGGGTAAAAAAAGGTAAAGGAAAAGGTTAAGTTGGGAGCATACGCTATAGCTGCGGGTGGTGGCAGTACTCATCTCCATCCCATTGATCCTTTGAGCCAGATACAGTACCAGCGTAACATCTGGGTTACCACAGTTTACTTTCCCTGGTGGCCACAGGTACCATATATTGACCCGGGTGAAAGGAAGGATGAACGGCTGGGTGGCTGCATGCCGACTGCCCAGGCCCGCAGATTCATTGTTAGGGGCTCAACCACTGCATTGCAGAGGTGTATTGTTAAAGGGTTTACAATTCAGTATGCCTTTGATATATAATTGTTATTAAAATCATGTTTCATTGCAGTGTGAAAAAGGAAGAGAGAGCCTACAAGCTGAAGGTGAAGAGGACTGGTGGTGCCCCTCCTCCATCACCTCCCAAGTTTACAGAAGAACATGAGACTGTTGCCTCCATGATCTCTGGAGAACTCAACATGGGCGAGGATGTCTTTGACACTCTTGCCATTCAAGATGGGCATCCAGTGGATGAGGCAGGCACTCCCATCATGGATGTTACTTTCAGTAAGTTAATCATTGCTTGAAAGTATATCACATTATATTATCCAGCTTTCTGCATTCTTGTTCTGGTGCTGCATATAAATACTATCATTGTTATTCTCATCATCAATTTTCACTTTTTGATACACTGGTTTAGGTTAAAAGATATGCAAAAAAAAAAATATATATATATAGAGAGAGAGAGAGAGAGAGAGAGAGAGAGAGAGAGAGAGAGAGAGAGAGAGAGAGAGAGAGAGAGAGAGAGAGAGAATATAGATATATATATATATATATATATATATATATATATATATATATAGATATATAGATAGATATATATATATATATATATATATATATATAAGAGAGAGAGAGAGAGATACAGATATAGATAGATAGATAGATAGATAGATATAGATATAGATAGATAAGTTACTCATTTCTGGGAACAAGCTCTGAGGGGCCCAGTCTAGGATTAAATTTAAATAACTATAAATGCAATAGATATCAAATTCCCTCTGGTGCCTTTATTGATGGGGTAGTGTTTTTTCAAGTAATATAAGAAAAGAAGCTAACATTGTTATTGAAGGAAGAAATTTCTGAGTCACATCATCTTTCGTGTATAAGTATGACTGATAATGCATTGTATTATTTCACAGCTGTGAGTGGAAAACTGCCACCGACAGAGGTCCCCTCTGCTACTTCTGCCGCTGAATATGCTGAAGCACCTGCACCTCCAAGTGCTTCTACATCTTTCCAGCCAGAAGCTTCATCCTCAACATCCACTGCACCATCACTAACTACATTTACATGTAATGTGGCCTCCTCTTCTGCAGCCCCACGGCAGAGGAGGAAATTTGATGCAGAGTACCAGGCCTGTCGGAAGCAGCAGGATGAGTATCACCAACTCCTTCTTCAACAGACCAGAGAGGAGCACAACCAACAGATGAAACTGTACCAGTTTCACAGGGAGGTGTTGCATCGGCAGCTGGATGTCTTCACGGAGACTTGCCATCATATCCGTGAGGCAGCAGACACCTGCAAAGCCAAAATTTTTGACAGTTTGGGGAATGCCGGAGAGTAACATCCATGATGGGATTGCCTGCCTCATCAACTGCATGCCCATCTTGTATTGTAAGAGTGTCAAGGACACACTCGCCCATACTGAGTTCTCCAGAAATCATGGAGGCAACGGCCTCGTGTTCTTCGGAAAGCTTGGGAGGTGATTGAGGAGGGCCACCGCCAGTCTTCTTCACCGTTAGCATGTAGGCTCCCCCCAACATCACTACCTATGAATTTATCTAAACATTTTATTAATGTGTTCATCTTATTGACTCTCATAACATGAAGGCCAGGCCTGTTCCACTCATTCTCTTGTTGGTAAAGTATTTTTTGCCTATGACCCTGTTGAATCTGAATTTATCAAATTTAAACCCATTATTACATGTCCTACCCAGCTCTCTTGCCATCAGAACCTCATAAATATCCCCCTTATTAAAGCCCTTCATCCATTTATAAACTTCGATCAAGTCTCCTTGCACCCTTTGCCTCTCTAGAAAATGCAAGTTTAATTAACTGTTCGAGTCTCCTCATATGTCAAGTTTTTTAACCCGTAAATCATCTTTGTCATCCTCCACTGTACCAATTCTAACATTTTGATACCCATTCTACAATTATGAAGGTGACCAGAAAAAAACACACATTATCATGATAAGATCTAACTAATGCTAAATATAGCTTGATGACATCAGCACTTGTTGCTTACTCTCCTTGAAATGAATCCCAATACCCTATTTGCACAATATCTAGGATGAATGCATTGTGCTCTTAGATGGAGATCAGAGGTCATCAAGATCCCTGAATTCCTCTCACACCTTGATCTTCTTAGGGGAGTGTCATTTAACCATAATTATGAGGGGTTGTTCCCATATACACTCAGAGTACTGCACTTCCAGATGTATAAATAAAAACCAACACTGCCACCATCTTCAGTGGTCTTTCTTTACACCACTGAAGATGGTGGCAGTCCACTGAAACTGTTTAGTTAAAAATATAACTATCGTCTGCCAGTGTGGGTTTTTATTTATACATCAAGAATATTACGTCAGAGTGATTAGCCCATTCTTTGCACTTCCAGACATTGAACTCCATCTGCCACTTCCCTGCCCATTCACGCAATCTGTCTAGTTCATCCTGGAGAATACTAGCGACCCGATCCGACTCAATTACTCTGCCAATCTCTGTATCATCAGCATTTTAGCATATATTGCCAACATTAACTTGTGTTAGTAGTAGTAGTTGTAGTAGGAAATACATTATATTCAATGATGTTTGATAAATATTTTGTTCATTTATTTATATCATGATTATGTACGTATAGGCTTCAGACAGGAAATGAACAAATTAAAGAGACTGTAAATTTTGATCGGAAAATATATATGCAAAATCTTACAAGCTATTTTCATTTTCTGAACAGACATAACTTATTATTAGAGAAACTACAATAAAGATCTCAAAATGTACACCACTGTGACCAACCACCACACCAAGAAAAGACGGCGCCACTATAAAACACTTGCCTGCATCATGACGGGCTAGGGCCGACTACCATCCAGGTCTCTCAATAAAGCCTAAAAGCACTATAGGCTGGGAAAAAAAAAGATCAAACCTGGGCTATCTGTGTATAAATCAACCCAACTGAGCTACTGAGGTCACCATGCCAAGGGCCACTTATGCAGCACTATACCTGACACCTAGCTACTGTGGATATGAAGGAAAAGTGACCTCGCTCACACTCATGGTAGCTGGAAACGCTTTTAATCGCTTTTAGTCAACCCATAATGCCACCTGTAGTATATATTTACATTAGAAAAACTGCAATAATAGTGAAAAATTTTGTCATGTAGATTACTGAATTTTCAATGTGTTATTGCAGTTCCTCTAATAAATATAGCACCGCATGTGCTACTGTGGGTTATATAAGCATTTCCAGCCACCATGAGTGTGGGCAATCACCTTTCCTGCATATCCACAGTGGGGCGAGGATGTCAGATACAGTGCCAGAGAAGTGGCCTCTGGGATCATCTTTTCTGGGGTGTTTTATGGGGCTGGTTAGGCTGTGGGACCACTGCCTCCTGAGCCCCATCAGTGGAAATGTAAGCGGATGTTGTTATTCTGTCGATGTGTCACCAGGGGAGGGGTTAGATCCTGTTGAGTTGCCAGGACTTCTGTAGGAAGGTCTGCATAGACTTGAGGGCTTGGAAGGCAGTGTTGGGGCTGAGGGTGTCGCTGCCCAGCAGGCCTTCTATGTAAAGTTGGCCTGTGGATGTTGAGTCTGGTTAGGGATGCTTAATTTGAGGTTGGTGTGGAGGGAGTGGAATCTTGGGCAGTGGAGCAGGAAATGTTCTGGTGTGTTAGGCTGTGTGAGGCACCATGGGCAGTGTAGGTCTTGGACTAGACGGAGAACTTTTAAATCATCGATGGCTCGGTTGGCTTGCTGCCCTGACTCCTATCCAGAAGCCTGGGTTCCATTGCCAGCACTCAATGGTGTACATTTTGACATCCACAGAAGATCTAAAAGAATCTCTCAACAATGGAAGCTCTGCGAGCATTTCCAGTGCCTACATCATCCTCTGCAAGTATGTCTATGTTGATGGGCCCAAGTTCTTCTTCTGGCATGTCAATGGGGAGTTTGTTGAGGATTGCAATATTGTGCAGAATGGCACATGCAGTCACAATTTTTTTTTGATGTTGAGAGTGCTGTTCTCATTGGCTTTGAGAGAATAGCAAATCTTTTCTTCCAAATCCCGAACGTTCTCTCGATCAGGTTCCTTGTTTTGATGTGAGAGGCATTGTAATGCCTCTCCTTAACAGTACGAGGAATTCGAATGGGAGTTAAAGGTAGCTTTACAGGCATAGCCCGAATCCCAAACAAGTATCCTCTGTACTGCCCTCCCTCCAGAGTAGCACACAAAACAGACTCACTGAAGATGCGGGCACCATGTGCACTACCTTGCCAGTTCACGACCAGATTTGTGAAGAGCATGGATGAGTTGCAGACCCCCATTATATTCAATGAAAAAAAGCCTTTCCTGCAGCGGTAAAGTTCTGCATCTTCTCCACCTGGACTGATGATTGGGATGTGTACACCATCTACACATCCAATAACTCCGGGCATGGCAGCTACCTCGGCAAATTGTCGCATGACATCCTGTTCTTCAGCAGGACTGGGGAACTTTATGTAGTCCCTTGCTAGCTGGCAGATTGCACTGGTCACAGTCTTGACACAGGTAGATACACTGGGCAGCGACATGTCACAGCAATCCCCCATGTCAAGCTAGAAGCTCCCAGTGGCATAGTAGCGGAGGGTTACCAGCAGCTGAAGACGTGGTGGGATTGGAAGCCCTGTAAGAAAGAAATATTTATCAGAATATATATATATATATATATATATATATATATATATATATATATATATATATATATATATATATATATATATATATATATATATATATATATATATATATATATATATATATATATATATATATATATATATATATATACACACACCATAGAACAGGGGCTATTGCGACCACCTGGGGCAACTGAGACCAACAGGAAATTTCTTTAAAAATTAAAAAAATATATATATAATAATAGGTAGGACTGTTTTGTTAACTTCTGTTTTGTAGACATTCAAGTACATAAGATCTGAAAATGTAAACCACATCTTTTCACTCATTCCACAAGTACCCCTCATTCCTATTCATTTGTATATGTATATTCGAGGAATGTGACCCAGTAACGCTAAGGTGTGCTGTACACAAGCCGTGTCCCTCAGCCAAGTCCAATTTCTGTGATCTGTAGCCAGGCATCCTATGTAAGTATACAGCCAATGTGGAGGTGATCAATGTTAATGTTTACTTTGTATTGATCTTTATATAACATGGGGTAGTTGAGACCACCATAATTGGGTACAAGAGACCACAGCTACATAAATGGTACACACTTCTGTTTTGTTTCGGGATGGTGTGTACCTACAAGAGAAAAGAAGGTTCTCCCAGGGCCCAGTATACTCCTGACATCCGGAAACAGGCTGATAATAATAATAATAATAATAATAATGATAATATTAATAATAATAATAATGATAATATTAATAATAATAATAATGATAATATTAATAATAATAATAATAATAATAATAATAATGAAAATAATAATGCTAATAATAATAACAAAAATAATAATAATAATAATAATAATAATAATAATCATAATAATAATAATAATAATAATAATAATAATAATTATAACAATAATAATAAATAATAGTAATAATAATAATAATAATAATAATAATAATAAATTAATTAATAATAATGAAAATAATAACAATAATTATAACAATAAATGATAATAATAATAATAATAATAATAATAATAATAATAATAATAATAATAATAATAATAATAAATTAATTAATAATAATGAAAATAATAATAATTATAAAAAAAATATAATAATAATAATAAACTAATTAATAATAATGAAAATAATAATAATTATAATTATAATAACAAATAATAATAATAATAATAATAATAATAATAATAATAATAATAATAATAATAATAATAATAATAATAATAATAATAATAATAATAATAATAATAATAATAATAACAACAATAGCAATAATAATAATTCCTGATGACTGCACCTCCATGGTGATGTGGTTATCGTGCCAAGCTACAAATCCACAGATCTAGGTTCAAATCCCAGTCGGTGTGCACCTCACCCAACTGTTCATTCTCCCTCTTGTGCCTGTCAAATAAATGGGTACCTGTGGAAACCTGTGGTAACCTAGATGTTAAACCTGCCCTGTCTTTCGGGGTAACGAGTTCATATCCACCACGGGCTAAAGGGCTAATGTGACAGAGGTCAGCACTCAGGCCATGTGCAGCTATAGTATGTGCCCCCACCTTTACCTTACTTTTATTGAGAATGTGGTTGACTGCCGTATTCTACTTTTCAACCAATTCATAACCAAGCCCATAATTTTGGCAGATTTTTTAGGGGGCTAGAAGACATCATATTCATGAGGTGGGCGGGAGGAGAGAGTAGCGATGGTAGCAAGGATGTGCAGGTGGGGGAAATATTTTGTAAATAGGCACTTTAACGGGCATTTTAATGCTGATATAAAAACATTGGAGGGGCTGTAGCCCCCTAGCCCCCCACATAAATTATGGCTCTGACAACTGAAACTCATGTTAGAAAAGTGTGTCAAAAGATATGTTGAACTGAATTGTTTGCTTTGACCTAAACTCTATCGCTAGGAAATATGAAGTAAACATTATTCCTAAGGAATGATAATTTGACAAAAAAATCATAGACATATATGTAGACATATTTTTACATAGCTGAGAATAACTAGGGTATGGATCTGTGACTTTGGCACCTCGTATAATTTGAAATTTATCAGGGCTGTCCCTGTTTATGGTTGTGGTTTGTTGGCAGATCTAAAGGGGACCCAGGGCCCCCCATGGTCCTGAGCGAATACTGAAACTAGCTCAGAAGTGCGCTGCAGCTATAACAACAAAACTCGCAGGACATTCCAAATTGTGTGGTAGGCAATTTCATTGGACTTTTCAACAATCGGCCCCCAGCAAACTTTTTCCTGAATCGGCTCCTGTTGCAGTTAAGCATCAGTACATTAATCTTGCTAGCCACAGCTTGATCAGGTCTGATTAAAGTACCTGTAAAGAATGGCATTTTATATTTTCAGACCTATGATATTTTAAGCACCTCTTTTCCTGGTAGAATCTGGCAATAGGTGCTGGATTTTTATAAGAGATCCAGGGTGACTTGCTTGGAGAGCCGAAAGCGTTGAGTGAACTCCTCTTCCGAGTACATTTCAAAGGGATCCCTACGGCTCCTGAACAAACGGGTTCTCCTCCTGATGGCCAGGTCTTCCCATTGTCCCACGTGAGCCACTCTACGTAGCAGGTGTCTGTAGGCTGCCATTGCTGCTTTTTCTTTAATAAAAATTATATTTAATCTTTTGTGTCATCACCCTCATCAAGGATTATTTTCATTTGAATTGGAACTTAAGCATCAAGGTCTGTCTGAATATAAGCTTGAGCTTAGATGGCCAATGTAATTATTCCCCATAATGGTGTGAAATATTAATATTGGCCATGCTGGGGTGGGCAGGCTCAGTAATGAAGGCTGCTTCCTTGACCTATTTCATAGCATTCACAATTCATACTTATTGAGGTTTACTGGCGTCAGGCTCACTGTAGTATTACCAAAGTTAAGGTAAAGTTGGGGGCACACGCTATAGTTGCGCTGCGCGTGGGTTCTCCGTTGCATGAACACGTGAGCCTGTGGTAGGAGGGAGCCCAACACCCCGGGACACAGGGCCAGTGTGACATCCGGGTTACCACAGGTTACCTTCCCCAGGTTTCCCCAGGTACCCATTTATCAACCAGCCCGAGAGGGAGGATGAACAGCTGGGTGAGCAGCACGCTGACTCCTCGGGTCATGATTCGGACACCGGGCCGCGTAGTAGTAGTCAGCCACGCTGACCACTGAACCACAGAGACCTCTTAGTATTACCAAGCACGAATAATAAGATCATACATCCTGTCAAGCTCCCTCACCCGGGTGTAATAATACATTTTGTTGGGGCTACGGCATGGCGATGAAAGGCGAGCCTCCTGTCAGCCTTCCAGCAAGATGTAAACACGCCTTATCCCGCCTAACGTATCCTGCCACTTTAAAAACACTAAACAATCATTCACAGCCGGGAAAATACGCTTGGTCTTACCTGTATATGGATGATGAATTGTAGTAATGGCGGCAGCCTTCCTCTCCCGCGTGACGCCAGGCCGGAGGGGGGAGCTTGTTGTCGTCACGACGCTTTATTCTTGTAAAACGCGGAACGGGTACTGTTGTCAGAGAAACACTAGTGTTCTGCCTAATAGGATATTTTTTTCCCGAAAATTTATTTTATAATTTATTGTATTTTTACATTCAGTCTAAATTCTGATAACAATTTAAATCACGATTTCAACGAAGACACGGGGGTACCCGTGTCCTCGACACTCGACCATGTTCCAGTATTTTGGCGGGCATTTCAAGTACTCTCAGTAACGACTTGACTTCATGGGAAGTAACTTGTCCTCGACCTTCCGTCTAGCAATACCACCCTTAGACTCCACTCTGTCCAAGAGAGCTGTGTGAGTGGAGCCCCCACACACGTGAGATGCATTTTCCATACGAGTGCGAACAAGGCCCCTGTATATGGATAGCAACTGTGCGGGGGAGAAGAACTGGCGGAGATGATACAGAACGCCCAACCTCGAAGAAGCTGATTTAGTGAGAGAGGAGATGTGAAGTTTCCAGTTAAGATTTTGATTTGGATAGACCGAGGATGTTTAGTGTTGAAGAAGGCGACAGCTGAGTGTTGTCGAAGAATAGGGGATAGGTGTTTGGATGATTGTGTCGAGTTGATAAGTGGAGAAATTGAGTTTTTGAGGCATTGAAGGACACAAGGTTCCTTTTACCCCAATCGGAAATGATAGCAAGGTCTGAGGTTAAGCGTTCTGCAGCCTCCAGTCAGGAGTCATGTACTTCCTCTTGAGAGGGTCTTCCGTTGAAAGAAGTTGAATAATGCAGAGTGGAGTCATCAGCGTATGAGTGAATAAGACAGTTTGTTATGGAAAGAAGATCATTGATGAATAACAGGAAGAGAGTGGGTGATAGAATAGAGCCCTGTGGAACACCACTGTTGATAGGTCAGGGGAAGAACAGGGACCGTCTACCACCGCAGAGATAGAACGGCCGGAAAGGGAATTGGAGATAAAGGAACAGAGAGAGGGATAGAATCCGAAAGAGGGCAGTTTAGAAAGCAAAGACTGGTGCCAGACTCTATCGAAGGCTTTCGATATGTCTAACGCAACTGAGAAAGTTTCACTGAAACGGCTAAGAGAGGATGACCAAGAGTCAGTTAAAGGATCAAGAAGATGGACAGTAGAACACCCCTCGTGGAACTCATACGAGGGATCAGATAGAAGGTCAGAAGTGGAAAGGTGCTTTTAAATCTTCCGGTTAAGGATTGATTCAAAAGTTTGAGAGACTGGAACGGTCAACTATCACATATTTTGAAACTCTAGAGATATTTAACTTGCCAAATATCACTATGAGCATTACTCCCCTCAGATGGTACCGATCAACCCTAATGGGCTACCGACTAATAGGACGGTAGTTTGAGGGATTGGAACGGTCACCCTTCTTAGGCACAGGCTGTATGAAGGCGTACTTCCAACAGGAAGGAAATTTAGATGTTGACATGCAGAGGCGAAAGAATTTGACCAGGCAGGGTGTCAGTACGGAGGCACAGCTTTGAAGGACAGGCGGCACTCCATCAGGTCCATAAGCCTTCTGAGAGTTGAGGCCAGAGAGGGCATAGAAAACATCGTTATTAAGAATCTTAATAACAGGCATAAAGAAGTCAGAGAGAGGATGAGTAAGAGGAATATGCCCAGAATCGTCCAGAGTGGAGTTGTTACAGAAAGTTTGAGCGAAGAGTTCAGCCTTAGAGACAGATGAGACGGGGGTGCTGCTATCATGGTTAAGGAGAGGAGGGAAAGAAGAAGAAGTGAAGTTGGAGTAGAGTAAGCAAGGTTTTGACATTTCTTATGAATGAAAGAGCTTTTGGTAAGTCGAAGAATAAATTTGGCACGATTCCGGGCGGAAATGTAGAGATCATGGTTAGCGGGAGTTCGAAGGCTCTGGTACCTTTTGTGAGCTGCCTCTCTATCATTGACAGCACGATAACAAGCGTGATTAAACCAAGACTTTTTAGCATGAGCAGTAGAGAAAGAACGTGGAGTGTATGCCTCCATTCCAGAGACAATCACCTCTGTGATTCGCTGGGCACACACAGAGGGGTCTCTCTCCTGGAACCAGTAATCATTCCACGGGAAATCGGAAAAGTACATCCTCAGGTCGTCCCACCGAGCTGAGCCAAAATGCCAGAAGCATCGCCTCATCGGCGGGTCCAGAGGATGTACAGGGGCGATAGGACAGGATACAGAAATAAGGTTGTGATCAAAGGAGCCCAATGGATAGAACAGTTTGACAGAGTAAGTAGAAAGGTTAGAGGTAAGAAAGTGTTTTAGTATGTTGGGCCTGTCTCAAAAATGGTCGGGAATACGTGTAGGGTGCTGAACCAACTGTTCTAGATAGTTGAGGAAAGCAAAGTTGTAGGTTTGTTCGCCAGGCTGGTCAGTGAAAGAAGATGGAAGTCAAAGCTGGTGGTGAACATTGAAATATCCTAGGCTGGAGATTTCAGCGAAGGGAGAGTGGGTCAAAATGTGCTCCACTTTAGAGTTAAAATAGTCAAAGAATTTTACATAGTTTGTAGAGTTAGGGGAGAGATTAACAGCACAGATGTATTTAGTAATAGAATGACAGTGAAGTCTTCGACAGATGGTGGAAAATTCAGAAGAGTCAATGTCGTGGGCACGATAGCAAGTGATGTCGTTGCGCACGTAGAGGCAACATCCAGCTTTGGATTGAAATTTAGGATAGAGGTAGTAGGAGGGAACATAGTAGAAATTGCTTAAGTAGCCTCAGAAACCTGTATTTCGGTGAGGAAGAGAAGGTGAGGTTTCGAGGAGGAGAGATGGTGCTCCACAAAATGAAAATTAGAACGAAGACCGCGAATGTTGCAGAAATTGCGAAAAAAGAGGTTCGATGAGTTATCATGACACCTCTCAAGTTGGCAGCCAGAAGGGGAGTGCTCCTTGGGGGAATTTGTGCCCCCCCCCATGCGGGGACTCAGAGGCAATGCTATGGTGTGCCATTTAGAATTTTAAATTTTGAGAAAAGGTGCGTATGTTGTGTGAATACAGTGTGGTGTGGAAAGAGCGAGGATCTGTCTTTAGAGAGCATGTTGAACTACTCTCTGGTGTTGATGAGACAATAGGGAAACGGTGAGTTAGGACATGAGAAGGGTCTTTGAAGGGCTTCAGCACCCTCCTCGCTGCCCATATATACGTACCTCACCGGGAGTGGCTTACACCCGTTTCAGTAGGTGTCTTCCTACCTACTCCACCCACAGTTTGTAAAGTGTAAGAGGATGACAACTTGATAAATGCCACTTTTACTTGACAGTCTTTGCCTCCCTTCAAACATAATTATATAAAGTGGGGGAGTGTTGAGAGTAAAGAAGAAAAGGAGAAATAGAGGGGAAAAGCATGGAGGGTGAAATATATTAGGAAAGAGAAGACTAAGAGGGAACAAGAAAAAAATATATATAAAAGGCAAAGGGCAAATAAGAGAGAGCACAGGACGAAAGGAGGATGGAGGGGGGGGAAGGGAAATTGACTCTGAATACAGGGAAACGAGGAAGGGTTAGGAAGGGACAAGGGGAAGGAGGAAGGGGCTATTGTGGCGTCAGATAGAGGAGAGGAAGGATGAATGGGGCGATGGGGAGGACATGGAAATCAGGCGACTGGGATTTGTGGTGATGGGGAGATGGGAGGGGGAGGGGGAGGGGGGGGTTAAAAAAAGGGGAATGGGAAGAGGTTGGGAAGTAGGGCAATGATGGAAGGTGATGAAAGGAGAGATAAGAGGGAAGGGAGAGAGAGAAAAGAGATCATGGAGGAGAGTAAGAGAGAGAGGGTGAGAGTTGTGGTAAGGGGAAGGGGCAGGAAAGAGGGAACAGGGGAATAGGGAGGTGTGTGGTAGGGGAAGGATTTTGTAAGGGAAGAGGGGGAGAGGGAAGGTGTAAGAACGGAAGGTGTGGTGGGGATGGGAAGGAGGAGGCGGCAGGCGATGCGGGCAGCGGGGGTGAGGGGGGTTCAGCTCACTCCAAACATTGAAATACGGTTAGGGCATTACAAGCGTGACAGTAGGAGCGGTGATACCGGTGTACGACTGTGTGTGTGTGTGTGTGTGTGTGTGTGTGTGTTATTCGCTTCACCCTGTTTGCCACACACAAACCTTCCCTGCACATCAACACATTCATTGGCGCTTGAGAAAGAAGGAATTTCTGGGTTATTTTTTTCGTTGTTATTTCATATTGATTTTTAATGTTATTTATAGATCGCTTAAATTATCATTCTTATCATTGTTGTCATTGTTCGTATTTTTCGTTGTTATTTCATATTAGTTATTTATTGAAGTCTTTGAGCGTTGTTCCTATTCATGTTTTTTTTCAGTTTTTTCATACAACTGTTATTTATTGATATCTTAATATATTATTTTTTTTGTTCTTGTACAGCTTTTCTTTGTCACGTTTCCCATACAGCCTCCCTCACAAATAAATAAAAAAAGGTTCCCACGCCTTCAGAAAAGCTTCCACGGCTTCAGAAAAGTTTCCACGCCTTCAAAAAAATGCCCACACCTTCAGAAAAGTTCCTACGCATTTAGAAAAAAAATTCCACGGTAATCGCCAGGTTCGCACAAGTGCTGCGCTTTTTCGGGCAGTTTGTGGACACTTCTTACACGGCGAATATGAAAACGAAAGTGACAAAAATTGTATATGATGTCAATAGACAAGTCTCTGTAGAGTAACAATTAGTGGATAATAGTGGAAGTGAATCGTGGTGTTAATAACGGTGAAGACGAGGACACGTCTGATGATGAGGTTAATAATGCGTGGTGGTGATGTGTAGGCAGTGGATTGGGAGGTAATATAGTGATAGTAAATTTAATGGTGATATCTACTACAGCGATAGAGTTAAATACGATAAGAGAAACGGACACGTTGGATATGAAAAATAAACACAGCGAGAGAGAGATTTACATAGATTTACATAGAAAATCAGACCACACAGACCCCATGGTCCAGACTTGGTGGTGAGACAAATGAATTTAAAGGGAAAACTCAATATTAAAGAAAAGTATTAGAGAAGTTACGGGAAATATAAATAAAAAAATAAGAAGAAAAATAACTAAGCTAAAAATAAGGAAAAAATGATAAAATGACAGGAGGAGATATGCAATATCAGGATGGAAATAAAAGAAAGCAAACACGACTCTGGAAAGTGAAAAGCAGAGAAAACAGAAAAAAAAGTGAATCAAGAACATAGAAAAATTATACGAAAGATGAAAAAACAAGGAGGAAAAAAGTGATATGAATGAGGAAAAAAAACTAGCTAACAGGAAATAAAAGGCTCGGAGGAAAGTGAAAGGTGTGTGAATGGGGAAGAAAGTTTTCAGCGTAAAAAGCGAAAACAAAGTAAAAATGCGAGTAATGAATAAAGATGCCAATACTTGAACGTCCGCCACGAAAATATCGACGAGACTAAAAATGTAAAGTAAAAACGCGCAGCAGAGTTTTTGATAAGGAAAAATAATGACGAAAAACAATAGAGCAAACCTATTCATGAAATTAAAAGAACAAAAGTAAGAGAATAAAGATCAAAGGACACAAAAATAAATAAAAACAGTACTTGGGACATGCAGAAAACATGATAACGCAGGAAAAAATATATAAGTACTGGAAAACAAATTCTGGAAATCAGGGGAGAAAATAGTCAAATGAACTGTTTAAACTAAAAACTGTAAGTACTACTACTACTTCTACTATTATTTTCACTACCACTACTACTACTACTACTACTACTACTACTACTACTACCACTAAGAACAACAACAATAATAACAACTCTTCTTCCTAACAACAACAACAACAACAACATTATGAAGCTACAGATCCTCAATAGCAATTTTATGCCCTTTTCTTTGAGTACTAAAAGTGTTTGTGTGTGTGTGTGTGTGTGTGTGTGTGTGTGTGTGTGTGTGTGTGTGTGTGTGTGTGTGTGTGTGTGTGTGTGTGTGTGTGTGTGTGTGTGTGTGTGTGTGTGTGTGTGTGTGTGTGTGTGTGTGTGTGTGTGTGTGTGTGTAATTCACCACGGTCTGATCACGTGTTGGACTCGTAATCGCCAGCAGTTACCCTCCCGACATGAACAAGTGCTCTCTATTGTCAATCTCTGGGTACTGCCAGGACCTCACACACCACACACCTCATTCCCCTTGGTCAAGGGGGGACAGTAACCACTCGTAGTCAACATAAAGAATCCGGCCTGAGCGGGCTCGAACCGCCGCCCTGTCAGACCGTGAAACCTTGCAGCGCAGTGCTCTACCAGTTGCGCCACGGGGTAGTGTGTGTGTGTGTGTGTGTGTGTGTGTGTGTGTGTGTGTGTGTGTGTGTGTGTGTGTGTGTGTGTGTGTGTGTGTGTGTGTGTGTGTGTGTGTGTGTGTGTGTGTGTGTGTGTGTGTGTGTGTGTGTGTGTGTGTGTGTGTGTGTGTGTGTGTGTGTGTGTGTGTGTGTGTTTGTTTGTTTTGGTGAAGTTCCTTCCCTTTCACTCTTTGTCCTTTCTGCCTTTTCCTCTCACTTCCTTCCCTCTCCGTCACGCCGCCGTTGAGGGACAAAGAGTAGGGACAGCACGGCATTTTTACCCTTTGTTCGCCCCGATTGCTGTTTCCTTCCCCTCTGTGGCTCCGCCGATTCGTTTTCTCTCTTTCCCCCTTGTCTCTCCCCTCCTCTTGTTCTCTCTCCTCCCTCCTCCTCCTCTCACCTCCCCCGATTTCTCTCTCCCTTCCTCCCATAACCATCCTGCTTCCTTCCTTCCTTCCTCTCTTTCTATCTTCGTGTATTTCTTTCTTTGTCTGAGTCTCAACTTGGCTCATTTACGGGGTTAGTGATGTTACATTGTGTTGGAGGGAGGGAGGGAAGGTGGGTAGGAGAGAAGGAGGAAGTCAGGGGGGGAAGGAGGAAGGGAAGAGGAGACAGGGGAAAGGAAGGATGAAAAGAAGAATGCATGGAAAGAAAAGAAGGAAGAAAGGAAGGAAGAAAGGAAGGAAGGAAGGAAGGAAGGAAGGAAAAAGAATAGAAGAGGCTGGAAATGAAGGAATGTGACTATGTGGTGATGGGGCTGACGAAATGAAAAGAAAAAAAGAGTTAAGGAAGTGAAATATGAAAGAAAATGATACACAAAGATATCAAATATAAAACTTGAGTAGGGAAGGAAAGGGGGATCTGGACATAATAGATGATAGGTGATTTAATGCTAGGTAGTATTAGTGATATGGTTGGATGCCACAGTCATTAGCGAACAGAGTTGGGGCTAATGACCTCCAAGCAATGGAGCCCTCCATGATTATGTGTCGGGAAAATAAACATGGGTGGAGGTATCATTTATGTAGTAGTAGTAGTAGTAGTAGTAGTAGCAGTAACAGAAGCAGTAGCAAAAAAAAAAAAAAAAAATTAACAGGGAAGTAAATAAATATAGCAGAAGAAAAAAAACCCTGAAGCAACATCGAACAAGAGACTCCTTTTGGAGCTCGAGAAAAAAATAAATAAAAATAAAAAGGAAAAAAGAAAAAATGGAAAAAGAAATTATCAAATATGTTACTTACTCTTTGCAATGGATATATATATATATATATATATATATATATATATATATATATATATATATATATATATATATATATATATATATATATATATAAGTATATAGAGAGAGAGAGAGAGAGAGAGAGAGAGAGAGAGAGAGAGAGAGAGAGAGAGAGAGAGAGAGAGAGAGAGAGAGAGAGAGAGAGAGAGAGAGAGAGAGAGAGAGAGAGAGAGAGAGAGAGAGAGAGAGAGAGAGAGAGAGAGAGAGAGACATACCCAAACTTTTTTTTTATATATCAGAACAAACTCGAGAAAAAACAAAAAAACAAAAACCAGAAAAAATTAGAGGAACAATGAATAAAAACAGTATACCGAGGAAAGCAACATCAGTGGGAATCAAACACACACACACACACACACACACACACACACACACACACACACACACACACACACACACACACACACACACACGAAAAATATAAATATGAGATTAAGAAAACAACAACAACAACAACAACAACAACAACAACAACAACAA
This sequence comes from Eriocheir sinensis, assembly GCF_024679095.1. Taxonomy (NCBI): domain Eukaryota; kingdom Metazoa; phylum Arthropoda; class Malacostraca; order Decapoda; family Varunidae; genus Eriocheir; species Eriocheir sinensis. Next base: position 641,024 of record NW_026110751.1, read on the forward strand.
CAACAACAACAACAAAACACTCTGCACCGAACCACTGGATGAACATGGATAAAATATAAAAAAAGTTTCATTCTTGCAATGTCCGCCTTATTGACGGTTGTTTTTCTTATATTCGTCAAGTTCACTTTAATTCTACGTTGTTTCGAACAATTAAGCTTAATATACATCAACCTTTACCTTTTTGACGTTGCTTTCCATATAATGGTCAAGTTCATTTTAATTTAACTCTTTTCCGAATAGTTAACTTTAATTTCGTCCGCGCCCCGTCTTGGGCACGCATTCTTCTACGGTCTTCCCGCCATACTTTCAGCGTCCTTAAGTATTCCCCCCCCCCCCCCCTCAACCCCCTCCGGCCGCCTCGGCGCGGGCATGTGTTGTTCGTCACGCCTCACCTGGCCCGCCTGCCTCCTGCCTCATTAGTTACCTCAGTGTCGCACGGGTCTGGAATGTCCTTTAGTTGATGCATTCTCTCTCTCTCTCTCTCTCTCTCTCTCTCTCTCTCTCTCTCTCTCTCTCTCTCTCTCTCTCTCTCTCTCTCTCTCTCTCTCTCTCTCTCTCTCTCTCTCTCTCTCTCTCTCTCTCTCTCTCTCACCCTTTGTTCTATAGTTAATGTATTCTTTCTTCCCTTCTCCCTACCCCACTCTCTTCCCTCTACCTTTCTCAATCTCTTTTCCATTCATCAATCCATTCTTACATACAATCCCACATACATACATACATAAAAAACTCCAATTTCCAATAAATTTTGGGGTACGGGTATGGGATAGTCTTATGGACCACTACTACAGACACCATGTAATCCAGCACGGCCTGTTGCATAGTGGAACTGTCGGCGACTAAACCGGCTCCCCCGCTGGGCCGTCCAGTGAGGAGGGTGACTGGACACCCAACAGGACGGAATATAAGACCCATCAAAAGACGGATGATCTTGCCGGCCAACGACCATCTAGTTCTAGAGTGTGGTGGACTCGGACTCACAGCCACAGCCATGCACCCGGTCTTCCTGAGCGTCCCCACTCTCTCTTCCCTGGCGGGTGACAAGCCAGGTCCTTCGCTCGGTGTCTTGATCTTTTGGCTTCATCGCAATGCCCTCACACTCTTTCTCCTCTCTCATCTCTTTCATTTTCATTTTCTCTTTCTTAGCGTCTCAGGTGTTTGGGGGCTGCTGAGCAGGCGGCGCATAGAGTCCGCACTCCTCCCTCTCTACCTTTTTCGTCTATGACAATAAAAAAAATAAAAAAAAAAAAGAATAATAATAATAATAATAATAATAATAATAATAATAATAATAATAATAATAATAGTAATAATAATAATAATAATAATAACAATAATAATAATAAATACAGATAATCTGACAATTCTTTTTTCCATCATCTATTGTTTTATTTCTTTCCATTTCCTTCTCCCTCGTTGCTTTTTATTACAAGTGTTAGTTGGAAAGTCTTCCTGGAATGTCGCCTTGTGTACACCTGAATCACCGGTGAATGGATCTGAAGGCGGAAAGAGAGGAGGCGGAGGAGGAGGAGGAGGAGGAGTAGAAGAAGGAGGAGGAGGAATACACAGGAATACATAGGAAGAACATACACCAGAAGACCTCTCGGTCTATGGCGAGGGTGTCTGTTTACTACCGCTACTACTAGTAATCTGCGTGTGGTAGGACAGGATAGAATAGATGAAGGCTCCTCCTCACCCACCTCTTCCTCCGAAATAGTTAGAAGAGATCACCATGTGCCTTTAAAGAGATCACCATGGAGGAGGAGGAGGAGGTGATGAGAATGAAATGGTGCAGTGAAAGAAATAAGAAGAGGAGGGGAGGGACGAGGAGGAAGAGGAGAAAGACGAACATAAGAGACGGAGGGAGATGAAGGAAAGGAACTCACCCAAAAATGAAAATGAAGACACGATAATAGAACAGAACAAATCGAGGGCAGGTGTTGAGAGAGAGAGAGACTAATGTTGTTTGGTGAGCATTCAAAGGAGGAGGAGATCTGAAAGGTGAGGAGAACTGAGCAGAAAAATGAAAAATGGCGAGGGATGACGGACGGCGAAGGAGGAGGCGAGATGAAGATGCTGGAGGAGAGGAGATGGAGATGATGGAGAGAAGAGAGGTGATGATTACGATGTCAATGTGAAATGGAAATTACAAAAATGACACACAACTAGCAAATATATAGGCAGGACATCCATTTTTTTTTGAGAGAGAGAGAGAGAGAGAGAGAGAGAGAGAGAGAGAGAGAGAGAGAGAGAGAGAGAGAGAGAGAGAGAGAGAGAGAGAGAGAGAGAGAGAGAGAGAGAGAGAGAGAGAGAGAGAGAGAGAGAGAGAGAGAGAGAGAGAGAGAGAGAGAGAGAGAGAGAGAGAGATTTACATAGAATTTACATAGAAAATCAGACCACACAGACCCCATGGTCCAGACTTGGTGGTCTGTCCTTAAACCTAAGTGATTTTACATTAATCAAAAGACTCCAAAACGTTGCTTTTCTGCTCTAGTTGATATTAAGTTGAAGGAAGTGACGGTCGAGCTTATTTTTGAAGGAGTCAATCGTGTTACACTGGACCACTGACGGTGGAAGCTTATTCCATTCTCGCACTACAACGTTGGTGAAGAAAAATTTGGTGCAGTCTGAATTTACTTGTCTACATCTGAGTTTTACGCCATTGTTCCTCGTGCGCAAAGTGTCATCGATCATAAACAATGTTGATCTGTCTACATTCGTGAAACCATTAAGTATTTTAAAACATTCGATCAGTTTTCCTCGGAGGCGACGTTTCTCAAGAGAGAACATGTTAAGGGTAGAAAGCCTTTCTTCGTAGGATTTGTTGCGCAAGGAAGGGATCATTTTCGTTGCCCGACGCTGAACACCTTCTAATTTAGCAATATCCTTTGCATGGTGGGAGACCAAACTGTACCGCATATTCCAAGTGGGGTCTGACTAAACTGTTGTAGAGCGAGTATTACATCTTTATTCTTGAATACAAAGTTTCTTTTAATGAAGCCCAACATTCTGTTCGCTTTATTTGCTGCATCTATGCATTGCTGTGAGAATTTGAGGTTTGACGCGATTTTGACCCCAAGTCTTTGACGCATTGAACGCTTTTGAGTTTAACGCCGCGCATTTCGTATTCGAACTTCTTATTCCTCGTTCCAACTTGAAGGACCTGGCACTTGTCTACGTTAAAGGGCATCTCCCATCTATCCGACCAAGCTGAAATTTTGTGCAAATCCTCTTGGAGGCTTTGCCTGTCTTCGTCAGTGAGAACCGAGTTGCCAATCTTTGTGTCGTCTGCAAATTTACTAATGCGGTTATTGAGTCCAACATCCACGTCGTTGATGTAAATAATGAAGGGCACTGGGCCAAGGACCGAGCCCTGAGGGACGCCACTAGTGACAGGCGCCCACTCTGAGTTAAATCCGTCGATCACTACTCTTTGTTGTCTGTTGCTCAACCAATTCGCGATCCATTGGTTTACTTGACCGTCAATACCTATTTGCTTTAATTTGTAAAGTAATTTATGATGCGGGACTTTATCAAACGCTTTCTGGAAATCAAGATAGACTACGTCCAGTGATTTGGTTACGTCATAAACAGTGAAGAGGTCGTTATAAAAGGTTAATAGGTTTGATAGGCAGAATCTTTGTTTCGGAAGCCATGTTGTGAGTCCCCAATCAATGAGTGGCTTTCAAGGTAATTCACAATTTTGTCTCTAATTATGCCCTCAAGTAGCTTACCTACAACCGAAGTTAGACTAATGGGCCTGTAATTACCTGGTACTTTTTTGTCTCCTTTCTTGAAAATCGGTGTCACGTTAGCCTTTTTCCAATCTGAAGGGACGATGCCTTGTCGCAAGGACATATTGAATACGATTGTGAGGGAGGAGAGTATTTCGCTCTTTGTTTCTTTCAACAGAGTTGGATATACTTTGTCAGGTCCAGGACTTTTATTTGTTTTAAGTGAATGGAGAGCTTTAAGGACTTCATCGGTTGTTATTTCAAAATTAGGCAATGCATGCTCGAGATTTACAATAGTACTGGTGTTGGTGGTAGCGAGAGGAAGACTGTTAGTATTAAACACCGAGGAAAAGTAATTGTTTAAGAGGTTTGCAATGTGTTGGTTGTCAGTCACTAGTGCACCGTCGCTGTTTGTTAAAGGTCCAATACCACTTTTGATCGCCTTTCTGTTGTTTATGTAACTGAAGAAAGATTTCGGATTATTTTTACAGTTGGCTGCAATATTTTCTTCGTATCTACGCTTTGCCTGACCTACTAGTCTTTTTACTCGTCGCCTGGCATCATTATAAAGTCTAATGTTTTCGGGCGTGCTTTGTTCTTTCTTTAACCTGTAAAACAATTTTATCTCATTGACTGATTGTTTAATTTCGCTATTAAACCACGGTGGGCTTTTATTAGTGTTAATTCGCTTCTCGCAGAGAGAGAGAGAGAGAGAGAGAGAGAGAGAGAGAGAGAGAGAGAGAGAGAGAGAGAGAGAGAGAGAGAGAGAGAGAGACTTTTACGAGGACAATTGGAAGGATGAAATGAGGACGTAAATGAAGGTAGGCGTGAGGAAGAAAGGAGTGATGATGAGGTTACGGGAGGTAAAAGACGCCGTGAGAAAAGAAGAAAAGAAGATAAAGAAGAGGAAGAAAAAGAAAATAAGGAGGAGGAGAAAGGGATAATTTGTAAGAAGATAAAGATAAAAGGAAGACAATAAGAGGAGGAAAATGAGGAGCTAGAATACGAACTAAAACAAGAAAAGTAACAAGATATGGAAAAAGAAGAAGGGAAGAAGATAAAGAAGATAACCGTAATAAAAGGAAGAAAGAGGAAGCAGAATATTAAGAAGTGAACGGAGGAAGACAAAGAATAAACAAAAATGAAGAAGCAGCAGATATAAGAAAACAGAAAAGAAGAAATAAATCAGAAAGCAGGATAAGTGGGCGCGGAAATGAAACACAGATAAAAAATAATCTAAAGCTAATGAAACCTGAAGAATGGACGGATTTCCCATATAAAAGACCTTGTGAGAGAGAGATTTACGAAGATTTCCATAGAAAATCAGACCACACAGACCACATGGTCCAGACTAGGTGGTCTGTCCTTAAACCTAAGTGATTCTACATTAATCAGATGGCTCCAAAACGTTGCATTTCTACTCTAGTCAATATTAAGTTCAAGGAAGTGACGGTCGAGTTTGTTTTTAAAGGAGTCAATTGTGTTACACTGGACCACTGAGGTGGGAGCTTATTCCATTCTCGCACTACAACGTTTGTGAAGAAAAATTTTAGTGCAGTCTGAATTTACTTGTCTACATTTGAGTCTTATGCTCTTATTCCTCGTTCGCAAAGCGTTATCGATCATAAACAATTTTTGATCTGTCTACATTCGTGAAACCTTTAAGTATTTTAAAACATTTGATCAGTTTTCCTTGGAGGCGACGTTTCTCAAGAGAGAACATGTTAAGGGTGGAAAGCCTTTCTTCGTAGGATTTGTTGCGTAAGGAAGGGATCATTTTTGTTGCCCGACGCTGAACACCTTCTAATTTAGCAATGTCCTTTGCATGGTAGGAAGACCAAACCTATACCGCATATTCCAAGTGGGGTCTGACTAAACTTTTGTAAAGCGGAAGTATTACGTCTTTATTTTTGAATAAAAGGTTTCTTTTAATGAAGTCCAACATTCTGTTCGCTTTATTTGCTGCATCGATGCATTGCTGTGAGAATTTGAGGTTTGACGCGATTTTGACCCCCAAGTCCTTAACGCATTGAACGCTTTTGAGTTTAACGCCGCGCATTTCGTAATCGAACTTCTTATTTTTTGTTCCAACTTGAAGGACCTGGCACTTGTCTACGTTAAAGGGCATCTCCCATCTATCCAACCCAGCTGAAATTTTGTGCAAATCCTCTTGGAGGCTTTGCCTGTCTTCGTCAGTGAGAACCGAGTTACCAATCTTTGTGTCGTCTGCAAATTTACTAATGCGATTATTGAGTCCAACATCCACATCGTTGATGTAAATAATGAAGAGCCCTGGGCCAAGAACCGAGCCCTGAGGGACGCCACTAGTGACCGGCGCCCACTCTGAGTTAAATCCATCAAACACCATTCTTTGTTGTCTGTTGCTCAACCAATTCGCGATCCATTGGTGTAACTGACCGTCAATATCTATTTGCTTTAATTTGTAAAGTAATTTATGATGTAGGACTTTATCAAACGCTTTCTGGAAATCAAGATAGACTATGTCTAATGATTTGGTTACGTCATAAACTGAGAAGAGGTCGTTATAGAGGGTCAATAGGTTTGATAGGCAGGATCTTTTGTTACGGAAGCCATGTTGTGAGTCCCCAATCAATGAGTGGCTTTCAAGGTAGCTCACAATTTTGTCTCTAATCATGCTCTCAAGTAGCTTACTTACAACTGAAGTTAGACTAATGAGCCTGTAATTACCTGGTAATTTTTTGTCTCCTTCCTTAAAAATCGGTGTCACGTTAGCCTTTTTCCAATCCGAAGGGACGATGCCTTGTCGCAAGGACATATTGAATACGGTTGTGAGGGAGGAGAGTATGTCGCTCTTTGTCTCTTTAAGCAGTATAGGATGTACTTTGTCAGGTCCTGGACTTTTATTTTTTTTAAGTGATTGGAGAGCTTTAAGGACTCCATCGGTTGTTATTTCAAAGTTAGGCAATGCATGCTCGTGATTTACATAAGTACTAGTGTTGGTGGTAGTGGTGGGAAGGCTGTTAATATTAAACACCGAGGAAAAGTAATTGTTTAAGAGGTTTGCAATGTGTTGGCTGTCAGTCACTAGTGCACCGTCGCTGTTTATTAAAGGTCCAATTCCACTTCTGATCGCCTTTCTGTTGTTTATGTAACTGAAGAAGGATCTCGGACTATTTTTACAGTGTGCCGCAATATTTTCTTCATATCTACGCTTTGCCTGACATACTAATCTTTTTACTCGTCACCTGGCATCATGATAAAGTCTAATGTTTTCGGCCGTTCTATGTAAAACAATTTTCTCTCTTTGACTGAGTGTGTAATTTCGCTATTAAACCAAGGTGGGCTTTTATTTGGCTGGAGTAGGTAGGAAGACACCTACCGAACGGGCGCAAGCCACTCCCGGTGAGGTATATATGGGAGGTGAGAAGGGAGCTGAAGCCCTCGAAAGACCCTTCCCATGTCCTCACTAACCGTTTCCCTATTGTCTCACCAACATCGGAGAGTAGTTCAGCATGCTCTCTAAAGACAGATCCTCTCTTTATCCACACCACACTACATTCACACAACATATACACCTTTTCCCAAAATTCAGATTTCAAAATGGCGCACCTACACCAAGCCTCGGAGTCCCCGCCTGGGGGGGGGGACCACAAATTCCCCCAGGGAGGACTCCCCTTCTGGCTGCCGACCCGAGAGGTGTCTTGATAACTCATCGAACCTCTTTCTTCTCAATTTCTGCAACATTCGCGGTCTTCGCTCTATTTTTCATTCTGTGGAACATCATCTCTCCTCCTCTAAACCTCACCTTCTCTTCCTTACCGAAACACAGGTTTCTGAGACTACTGACAGCAATCTCTACTCTGTTCCCTCCTACTATCTCTATCCTAAATTTCAATCCAAAGCTGGATGTTGCGCCTACGTGCGCAACGACATCACTTGCTCTCGTGCCCACGACCTTGACTCTTCTGAATTTTCCACCATCTGGTTAAGACTTCACTGTCATTCTATTACTAAATACATCTATGCTGTTTATCTCTCACCGAACTCTACCAACTATGTAAAATTCTTTGACTATTTGAATTCTAAAGTGGAGCACATCTTGACCCACTCTCCCTTCGCTGAAATCTCCTTCCTTGGAGATTTCAATGTTCACCACCAGCTTTGGCTTTCATCCTCTTTCACTGACCATCCTGGTGAACAAGACTACAACTTTGCTATCCTCAACGACCTAGAGCAGTTGGTCCAGCACCCTACACGTATTCCCGACCGTCTTCGAGATCGGCCCAACATTCTAGACCTCTTCCTTACCTCAAACCCTTCTGCTTATTCTGTCAAACTGTTCTCTCCGTTGGGCTCCTTTGATTACAACCTTATTTCTGTATCCTGTCCTATCGCTCCTGTACACCTTCTGGACCCACCGAAGAGGCGATGCTTCTGGCATTCTGCTTCAGCTCAGTGGGACGACCTGAGGATGTACTTTTCCGATTTCCCGTGGAATGATTATTGCTTCCAGGATAGAGACCCCTCTGTGTGTGCTCAGCGCATGACAGAAGTGATTGTCTCTGGAATGGAGGCATACATTCCACGTACTTCCTCTACTCTCCATGCTAAAAAGCCTTGGTTTAATCATGCTTGTTCTCGTGCTGTCAATGATAGAGAGGTAGCTCACAAAAGGTATCAGAGCCTTCAAACTAATGCTAATTATGAACTTTACATTTCTGACCGAAATCGTGCCAAATCTATTCTCCGACTAACCAAAAACTCTTTCATTAACAGAAAATGCCAAAACCTTGCTTTCTCTAACTCTTCCCGTGACTTCTGTCATCTAGCCAAAAACATCTCCTCCAACTTCACTTCTTCATCTTTCCCTCCACTCCTCAGTCCTGACGGCAACACTGCCGTCTCATCTATCTCTCAGGCTGAAGTCTTCTCTCAAACTTTTTCTAAAAACTCCACTCTGGACGATTCTGGGCATATTCCTCCTACTCATCCCCCCTCTGACTCCTTTATGCCTGTTATAACGATTCTTCAAATGATGTTTTCTATGCCCTCTGGCCTCAACTCTCAGAAGGCTTATGGACCTGATGGAGTGCCTCCTATTGTCCTTAAATACTGTGCCTCCGTGCTGTCACCCTGCCTGGTCAAACTCTTTCGCCTCTGCCTGTCAACATGTACCTTTCCTTCTTGCTGGAAGTATGCCTTCATACAGCCTGTACCTAAGAAGGGTGACCGCTCCAGTCCCTCAAACTACCGTCCTATAGCTTTACTTTCTTGTCTATCTAAAGCTTTTGAATCAATTCTTAACCGGAAGATTCAAAAGCACCTTTCCACTTCTTACCTTCTATCTGATCGCCAGTGTGGGTTCCGCAAGGGGCGTTCTACTGGTGATCTCCTAGCCTTCTTAACTGACTCTTGGTCAACCTCTCTTAGCCGTTTCGGTGAAAGCTTTGCTATTGCGCTGGACATATCAAAAGCTTTTGATAGGGTCTGGCACAAATCTTTGCTTTCCAAACTACCCTCCTACGGTTTCTATCCTTCTCTCTGTACCTTTATCTCCAGTTTCCTTTCTGACCGTTCTATTTCTGCTGTGGTAGACGGTCACTGTTCTTCCCCTAAACCTATTAACAGTGGTGTCCCGCAGGGTTCTGTCCTATCTCCAACTCTCATTCTGTTGTTCATTGATGATCTTCTTTCCAAAACGAACTGTCCTATCCATTCCTACGCCGATGATTCCACTCTGCATTACTCAACTTCTTTTAATAGAAGACCCACCATACAGGAACTTAACGATTCAAGGCTGGAGGCTGCAGAACGCTTAGCCTCAGACCTTACTATCATTTCCTATTTGGGCAAGAGGAACCTGGTGTCCTTCAACGCCTCAAAAACACAGTTTCTCCACCTTTCCACTCGACACAATCTTCCAAACAACTACCCCCTATTCTTTGACAACACTCAGCTATCACCTTCCTCAACACTAAACATCCTTGGTCTGTCCTTAACTCAAAATCACAACTTAAAACTTCATATCTCATCTCTTACTAAATCAGGTTCCTCAAGGCTGGGCTTTCTGTACCGTCTCCGCCAGTTCTTCTCCCCCGCACAGTTGCTATCCATTTACAGGGGCCTTGTCCGCCCTCGTATGGAGTATGCATCTCATGTGTGGGGGGGGGTCCACTCACACAGCTCTCCTTAACAGAGTGGAGTCAAAGGCTCTTCGTCTCATCAGCTCTCCTCCTCATACTGATAGTCTTTTACCTCTCAAATTCCGCCGCCATGTTGCCTCTCTTTCTTTCTATCTTCTATTGATATTTTCATGCTGACTGCTCATCTGAACTTGCTAACTGCATGCCTCCCCCCCTCCCGCGGCCCCGCTGCACACGACTTTCTACTCATGCTCATCCCAATACTGTCCAAACCCCTTATGCAAGAGTCAAACAGCATCTTCACTCCTTCATCCCTCACGCTGGTAAACTCTGGAACAATCTTCCTTCATCTGTATTTCCTCCTGCCTACGACTTGAACTCTTTCAAGAGGAGGGTATCAGGACACCTCTCCTCCCGAAATTGACCTCTCGTTTTGGACACTCCTTTGACCTCTGTTCGGGAGCAGTGAGTAGTGGGCTTTTTTTTTTTTTTTTTTTTTTACGCCGTTGAACTGTCTCCTTAGCTGTAAAAGAAAAGAAAAAAAGCTCATCCCTATACTGTCCAAACCCCTTATGCAAGAGTTAACCAGCATCTTCATTCTTTCATCCTTGTGCTGTCCAAACCCCTTATGCAAAAGCTAACCAGCATCTTCATTCTTTCATCCCTTTTGCTGGTGAACTCCTGAACAGCTTTCTTTGGTCTGTATTCCCTGCTGGCCATGACTTGGCCTCTTTCACAAGGAGAGTACCAGGACACCTCTCATCCCGAGATTGATGTACTTCTTTTGGCCTCTCTTTTGTTGGAGCAGCGTCTAGCGGGCTTGTTTGTTGTTGTTTTTGTTCATTGCCCTTGAGCTGCCTCCCTTGCTGTAAAAAAGATGAAAGCAGTTTGCCAGTGGCAGTGTTTCTGAGGCTATGAAAAGCCAGGCATTGGCATGAGGATTTGGCCAAGAAAATCCCAGACACTGGTAGAGAAGCCTTCATTTGGGGTCAGGCTTGTATCACATTGTGTGTCATGGGAAGGTTGGCTTCACTTTACAAACAGTTCATTTTAAGAACAACATTTAGGAACCAATTGGGTAAAGGTTCCACTGAAGTATTTCTTTTCTGCCCACTTCACACTTTGTTTTCTTCTTAAGTTCATATGAGTGTTTGTTTTGAGGCCTCATGGAGTTGTGCCAGTGAACAATAACCATAGCACTACACGGCTTCCTGTACATCAGGTGACTGGGGGAGAGAGAGAGAGAGAGAGAGAGAGAGAGAGAGAGAGAGAGAGAGAGAGAGAGAGAGAGAGAGAGAGAGAGAGAGAGAGAGAGAGAGAGAGAGAGAGAGAGAGCAGCATGGAAGACAGGAACGATTAAGAGAAGAAAAATAAAAATAGAATAATGATGGACAAATGGAAGAAAAATTGATAGGAAAAAGGACAGGGAATAAGAGAGAGAGAGAGAGAGAGAGAGAGAGAGAGAGAGAGAGAGAGAGAGAGAGAGAGAGAGAGAGAGAGAGAGAGAGAGAGAGAGAGAGAGAGAGAGAGAGACCAACTTTCTATACAACAAAGTGAGGTCATTCCTTGTTGATTTATACCATAGGGTGCTGGCCATCATGTGTTGGAAGATATCCTGAATTTAACCTAACTTAAGAAAACCCAGTCACTATATAGGTCTTGACTCAGAAAACTTGTCTATGCTTCCTTACTAATGAGACTTTCTATAAAACAAAGTGGGATCATTCTTTGTTGATTTATACCATAAGGTGCTGGCAATCATGTGTTTGAAGATACCCTGAATTTAACCTAACATAATTTAACAAAACCCAATCGCTATGCATCTTGACTCAGAAAACTCATCTATGCTTCCTTACTAATGAGACTTTCTATACAACAAAGTGGGGTTATTCCTGGTGGCAGTTTAACCCTTCTCCTCAACCATGGACTAAAAATACCACTCCTAAATACCCAACTGATCTCCTTCTTTGGCCTTCTCTCCTCCTGAAGTTGATCTCCCCTGTGGCCATAAATAAGAAGTATGAGTGTGGCAATCTGTTTATGAAGGTGATTTTTTTTTTAAGTAAGGGCAAGTTCTGTACAAACCCAGAGCACCAAAACACTCAGTAAGGGGCCAGGGACTATCTGGAGCACTCCGGGTAACATAAGAACATAAGAACGCAGGAGTCTGCAAGAGGCCGGTAGGCCTGTACGAGGCAGCTCCTTTGACCCTAAGCTCCCGTGTATCTAACCCCACTTAATATCGCTGTCCATGAATTTATCTAGTCTATTTTTGAATGTGACAATTATATTGGCACTCACCACATGACTGCTAAGCCTATTCCACTCATCCACCACCCTGTTAGTAAACCAATTGTTGCCTATGTCCCTGTAAGCACAGCATTGTCCTGGACAGCAGCAGCCGGCCACTCCACCTGCAGGGAAAGGTGTGGCCTGTGGGTTATAGTCACCACTGGAGTACCTGTGTGCTGGGGGAGTACTCCAAGATGTCACATCACTTTCTTCACAGCCAACACTGACAGCCTACGTCTCTTTCCTCCACTCTTATATCATGCTTCCACCAGTGGTCACCACAACTTTAAATATACAGGCTTAAACTCTAATGGCTCTGTGTTTCCGGCAGCTGAAGATCAACAACAAGGAGATGACGGCGCTAGACCAGATGCTTGGGCACTCCTGGAGGCTCTGCAGGACAAGGCCAAGGAAACAAAGAGTGGCCAGGCTCTGGGACCGAGGCACAGAGAGCCAAGACGGCCGAGGGTTTATCAAGACTGACAACAACGTGATGGTCAAAGTGTTAGAGGTAAGAGTCTTACATGATGAAACATTGTGGAAGCCTTGCCAGAGTATATGGTCCCACAACATGTCCTGTAGCTTCTGAATGAGTGCCTTCAAGCTCTGGTGCTGGTGTTGCTGCTTCCCTTCCTTTGTTATGAGTGTTTCCATACTTACTGCTCAAGATCTTCAACTCAAGCTCATCCCTGCGGCCTCCAACTCTCTAATTCAAGAGTTGCATCGTAGCTCATTCTTTCATTTCTTGACTGGTGAATAATTATCTAACTTCTGTATTTCCAACCTCATCCCTGTGGCCTCCAACTCTTTAATTCAAGAGTTGTAGTATCTAATTCTTCCATTTCTTGACTGGTGAATGATTATGTAACTTCTGCTGTATTTCCAAGTTCATCCTGGTGGCCTCCAACTCTCTAATTCAAGAGTTGTATTGCATCTCATTCTTCTATTTCTTGAACAATTTAATTTCTGGTATTCTAGCACTTAAGTACTGCTACTAAAAGACCTCTTGAACTATTAAATTTGATAGCCTCTTGGCATCTCCTAGTCTGAAAACTCACAGTCCTTTCTTCCTTCCCATGACCTAAACTTCTTCAGAATGGGAGTGCCAAAAGTCTTCCAGTCTCCCCTGTGGTACATTCCCTCCTCCCAGTCTTCATCACAGTCCTTTCTTCCTTCCCACGACCTAAACTTCTTCAGAATGGGAGTGCCAAAAGTCTTCCAGTCTCCCCTGTGGTACATTCCCTCCTCCCAGTCTTCATCACAGTCCTTTCTTCCTTCCCATGACCTAAACTTCTTCAGAATGGGAGTGCCAAAAGTCTTCCAGTCTCCCCTGTGGTACATTCCCTCCTCCCAGTCTTCATCACAGTCACCTTCTGTATAACGTCATGTTTTCCCATAGTGCTTACCTCCTGCCATGAAGAGTCAGGGTGCTAGAGAAGGCATCAGTTTTCTTCTTTTTCTTCTTCTTCTTCTTCCTTCCTCTTCCTTCTTCCTTCTTCTATGTGTTGTCACTTTCCAGGAACACCTTTGGCCAGGGTCTCGTTTCCGAGGACAAGCACGGAATTTTTTTTTTTTTTTTTTTTTTGTTTTTTTGTGTTCTTTTTTTTCATTTATTTCTTTTATTATATTTTTTCTGATTTTTTTCTTCATGTTTTCTCCTTCCTCTTTTTCTGCTTTTTTCTTTTTCTTTCTTCATGTTTTCTTCATTTTTCTTTCTATTTTACTTTTCCTTTCTACTTTTTCTTCTTGCTATTATTCGTGGTCTTTTTTTTGTTTTTATTTTGTTTCTTTTTCCTTTTCTTCTTCCTTCCTCCTTTTCTCCTTTTTCCAGGAACAACTTTGGCTACACTTGGAAAAGACTGTCACTCCCTACACTTGAACATCCCTAACGCTAAGTAACCCCTCAAGCCTCTCTCCTTCCCACCCAGCAACCAGATGGCGCCAGTGGTCTCATTACTGCTGCAAAAGACTGTACTTACACATCCACATCCACAATGACTAAGTAGCCCCTGAAATCATAATTTTTTTCTACAGTGCTTAAGTAGCCCTGAAATCCCTCCTTCCCACCCCAGCACCCAGCTTAGGGAGAGGGTGCAGGCACCTTGACAAATGCCTCGTTAGGCTTCTGGGAGATGCTGCCGTTGCTGCCACACACTCTAGGGTAAGTGTTAGAGTAGGATATCAATGTATTATTATTATTTAATATCACCACGAATTAGGCATACAATTGTCAATGGAAAAACCCCACGACAGATAGATCACGCCACCTTATAGGAATGTCGTCCGTCAGTGTTTACCGTCTCAGTTTTGTATACTTAGCACACCGATGGTGCGTGGAGGTCACCTTGACATACGTGACCAATTGTAACCATTATTTCCAACCTGTAACTCGCCACTCCTTCACGAGAGTCCGACTGACACACAACGACAGTCGCTCTCGCTCCGTCGCTTCTTGTACATAAAGGCTACGAATATAATTCGCCTTAAGGAAGCTGAAGTCTTAATCAACACCCTTTAAACGCCCCCGACAAGCCCGTTACATTTGGTTGGCAGCGGTCACCCGCGCCTGTGCTCTTCGCTACCTCGTTCTCCTCCACGCCACGAGAACTCACCAACAACCTCCGGGGACAGGCGTACAAGGGAAGAAGGAGTCAACGCACCTGCCGTCCGCGGCACCGCCACCTACGTGCAACTCACAAGGCGCCAGCTACAAGCATCTCACAAGTCGCCACCTACGTGCAACTCACAAGGCGCCAGCTACAAGCATCTCACAAGTCGCCACCTACGTGCAACTCACAAGGCGCCAGCTACAAGCATCTCACAAGTCGCCACCTACGTGCAAATCACAAGGCGCCAGCTACAAGCATCTCCCAAGTCGCCACCTACGTGCAACTCACAAGGCGCCAGCTACAAGCATCTCCCAAGTCGCCACCTACGTGCAACTCACAAGGCGCCAGCTACAAGCATCTCCCAAGACGCCACCAACCTGCAACACACACGTCGCCACCTCCAACCATCTCCCAAGTCGCCACCACGTGCAACTCACATGGCGCCAGCTACAAGCATCTCCCAAGTCGCCGCCTACGTGCAACTCACAAGGCGCCAGCTACAAGCATCTCCCAAGTCGCCACCTACGTGCAACTCACATGGCGCCAGCTACCAGCATCTCACAAGTCGCCACCTACGTGCAACTCACACGGCGCCAGCTACAAGCATCTCACAAGTCGCCACCTACGTGCAACTCACAAGGCGCCATCTACAAGCCTCGAGCACACCAGCTATAAGCAACTCTACAGGCGTCCAGCCTACAAGCCTCGAGCACACCAGCTACAAGCCTACAGGCTCTACAGCCTACAAGCCTCGAGCACACCAGCTTCAAGCAACTCTACAGGCGTCAAGCCTACAAGCCCCGAGCACACCCACAGGCCTACGCAGCCGATAGCGAGGGCCACAATCTACAAGCCGCTCCCCCGCTTCAAGCCAGCACTGCTACGTACCCTGCAAGCCACTCCACGTTACGGCAGAAGTATTCACACCTGCAACGAGGAGGCACGCCCCGCTGACCTTGGGACACCCCGCATGCCCCTCGCTCCACAGCTGGCGGCACCACCGCCGCTGCCGGGAGCATCGGCCCAAACCTCTTCCGGCAAACAGTCAGCAAGGGTACCCGCGGACATCTCCCGGTGACTGCAAGCTGTTCCCACTACCGTTTCTTGCAAGGCGTCTTCTCAAGAGGTTACACACCCAAGTCGTCTTGTCTGCCACCGCCGCCCATCTCTTACTATAACACGGACGACGCGGCCATCATACGTCTGGCGGCAGTGTACCAGCTCCCAGCCGCGCACCGCGGCCGCTCAAATTGCTGGGTCAGCAGTTTTTCAACCTCCATGGCGAGTCCTCCGATGTCAGCCCATCCCTCACCTCTCACCGCCGCTGTGGCCGCGGCCGAGGTTTCCTGACGCGCCTTCAACGACTGCACGTCACCCAGGGCATCACAAGCCGTCGCCCTCTCCACTACATCAGCTGATTAATCTTGGTATTTGTGGATATTCCATTCTTGTCCCAATATGCCGACTCGGCTTATTTTCATTATTGTCCGTGCAGGGGCACGATTTTTTTTTATTTCTGTGTTCCTAACGCTGTTAATCAGTCATAATTGTGGGAGTAACGTTCATTCGCATACGATATTGATTCTTTCTTATTGTTTGCTAGCGAGTCTATTGAGTATAGTGTGATTTCCCTGATCAAAGTTAATCTTCATCAGTGTGCCCTGCCTCCGTTTTCTTTTCACCGCTCGAGAGAAAACGTGAGCATCAATGGTATACTCACTTAACATACCGCTTGTTTATATAGTTATTCTTTCTATATATACCCATATCATTAGGGCATTCCATTATTACCTTAACTTCTATTACGTCTAAACAGGCACCTTGCTAGCCATTCTTTCTTGCCTTTTTGGGTTTTCAACGCAAACTATTCATTCATACACGTTCCGTTTATTGGTTCATATTTCCAGCTATCAACATATGCTCCTATTTTGTAAATGATTTACACCATAGTATGACCAAAGACACTCTCGCTAAACTCGGCGACACCTTTCAACAGTTGGCTCGTCCTTCAAGTGAAGTGGGACTGGAACACGATACCACAACCGGTGAATTTACTAAGGTAATCTTATGTTCAGGCACTCATTATTTATCAATTACAGGCCGCAGACTTCGTTCACCCCCGGGTTCGTCTGCATACTTACAACCCACTCAAGGTTCAAGGACACCCTCACCGGCATCCCCTCGCACCGGCCGCAGTATTACAGGCTCAAAGTAAGGTCTCTCTCACCTGTAGTTTTTGCAACCAATCAGGACATTCTGAACATTCTTGTTTCGCGAAACGTAGGGAGTCAACACATTCAAGACAGGGCTCAGATAGGAGGTCAGGAGGTTACAGGGGCGGGCATCATTCATCACACAGGAACCCTAGGCCAAACCATCAGCGGAAGGCTGCCTTTTGCCATATCCACGGGAATTGTTTTCATGATTCAGACAGTTGTTCTGCAATACAAAAGGCCAAGGAGGAACAGAAGTACAAGTCCTCAGCGGACAGTAAACCACACTCCTCTTCTCAGAATAAAAGACATGACTTCGTGACAGCCCTGAGGCGTACATCCAAGTGTCCCTTAAGGAAAATACTAATTGGGAGCAACTTGACTCCGTCATTGCCGCCTTGGGACGGACAAGCATAATTGCCCTCCCTTGCAAGGTGGGCAACACTTCACTCACCTTAGCGGTTGACACAGGTGCCACAGTCAATGTCATATCCGACTCCGCTTACAGGTCACTGACACGACAAGCGAGTGGGGAAAATTGGCCGCTCCAAGAGAACGACCTGAATGTGGTAGGCGTGACGGGCACCACTTTGGGTATCCTTGGGCGAGTACCACTAACAGTCAGCTTACATGAAAAGTATGTCCTTTTCGAGATTTCTTTTATGTCTCTAGCAGGTTTGCCTTACCTGTGGATGGGATCTTAGGATTGAACGCCATGAAAGACCTGCACATCGCCATAAACCCTGTAAGCAACGCGATCGTGTATCAAGGCCGACGCATACAGGGATGGTCAATCCATCGCCTCTGTCAACTGTAATCTCACCCTCAGAGGTGGAAAATGACCAACCCACCACAGACTCAGGGGCTGCCACCGCCCAAGTGTCCCCTCTTACGGTCAAACCACACGAAACCATTGCAGACTTGTGGCGAACAGTAACGGCAGTCGTAGAAGGTCCTCATATAGTTCCGGATCGTGCTGCAAAACTTGTTAAAATCCGTTTGCCTAACGGCGGGCAGTGATGTGTGTATCGACGGAGTTCCTCACGTACACCGCGTGACGGTGGAGGTAACTCTTGCAACAGTCAAGGAGGGAGGTTTTGCAGAGGCATTGGTAATAAACACGTCTGGATCCCCTGTATCCTTAAAACACGGTGTTCGATTATGCCAGTGTCTAGTGTATGGGAGAAATGTCGCCCCGGAACCAGCTGAATACCCTTCAGCCCAAGTTTCAGGCATATCCTCGGCGTGTCAGGCTTCTCCCGAACAAGACACAGCTCATTTAGAGGCGTTCCTAAAAGTTGCACACTATTCCGAAATTAAGCCAACCTTAGTCCAGCTTCTGGAGCATTATCGGGGGGCGCTTGCTCTACCAGGCGAGCCGCTTGAGTTACGCAGTGTGCTGAACACCACATTAAGTTAAAACCCAATACAAATCCGGTATATATCAATGCGTACAAGCTCCCCCACAGTCAGAGGGAGGTGGTGCAACAACTTATCTCTGAAATGTTAGAACAAGGTGTCATCAAAGAATCGAATTCCCCGTGAAATTCGCCCTTGTTCCTGGTTCCAAAGAAAGACGGCTCTTATCGTCCTGTGATTGATTTCCGGCGTGTGAACACCGCGACCGTGGATGATCATTTTCCGCTTCCCGTTCTTCGAGATCTTCTGATGTGTCTCGGTAGAGGAAATAAAGTCTTTACGAGTCTTGATCTGGTCAGTGGCTACTGGCAACTGCCCATGGCCCCCGAGTCACGTGAAATAACGGCTTTCAGCACGCCTCATGGCCACTATGAGTGGACGAGGATGCCGTTCGGGCTCAAAGGAGCTCCCTTGACTTTCCAAAGGACAATGAACAGTATTTTTGGTGACTTGTTGGGCAACTCTGTCTATGTGTATTTAGACGACATCATCATAGCAAGTAAAGACGTGCATGCACACATGGAAACACTAAAAGCAGTCCTACACAGACTTCAAGAGGTCGGATTAAAGCTCAAAATCACCAAATGTGAATTTCTAAAGCCTCGGATCAAGTTCTTGGGGCATGTCGTGGACGAATTCGGCATCCACACAGTGGACGACAAAATAAAGGCTATTGCCGAGTTCCCTCAGCCAACGTCTGCGGACAAGGTACGGTCTTTCTTGGGTGTCGCAGGTTATTACAGGCCTTTCATTAAGGACTTCGCAGCTCGCGCGAGTCCCCTAACCCATCTTTTAAAGAAAGACGTACCATTTCAGTGGCTCCCAGCTCAACAAACGAGTTTTGAGGATTTAAAGACAGCGCTTACACGGGCTCCGGTCCTTGTCTTTCCGGATTTCAAGGACCCCTTTCAGCTTTGTACCGACGCTTCGGCTAGTGGAGTAGGAGCCGCGCTGATGCAAACAGATATGTCCGGCAAAAAACATGTGATAGCGTTCGCCAGTCGAGTACTTACAGCTCCGGAAAAGAACTATTCTGTTACCCACCTAGAGGCTCTTGCCATTGTGTGGGCTCTGAAGCATTTTCGTGACATTGTGATGGGGTACAAAATTGTGGTGTTTACGGACCACGCGGCCATAACTGATCTTTTCAATGGAAAATTGCTTCACGGTCGTCTGGCATGATGGTTCTTAACGATCCAAGCATACAATCCGGAGATAAAATACATCACCGGGAAAACAAATGTGGTCGCAGATGCCTTATCTCGGAATGTTCCGATAGGCTTGATTACCACCCCAGAGGTCATCCACAACTTCACTTCACCTGAGCTACACACTGCTCAGCGAGACCACCCTGTGTGGAAGAGGTTAATTTACGCCCTCGAGTCGGGAGATGAATCAAACCTTCCTGAATTGCCAGTTCCCTTTTCACAATTCTTCCTATCAGAGGACAACCTCCTTTGTAGGTCATGGCCAACCAAACCGGTACCTATAGACCAACTGGTCATCCCAGACAAATGCGTCCCCGTGACGCTTAAGCTGGTCCATAACACACCCATTGCGGGTCACCCAGGAAGAGACAAGAAGCTGTCTGTCACCAGACGAAAATTCTACTGGCCCACATTACGGGTTGATGTAGAAAACATGTCGCACATTGCGTCGTTTGTGCTAAGCACAAGGGGTCCGTCAAAGGGCCAGCACCTATGTTGCAATACCCAGTACCAGAGGCGACATGGGATGTTGTTAATATAGACTTACTACAGCTCCCCCAGAGCCAACATGGCTCGCGCTACTTATTGGTGTGCGTCGACCAGTTCTCTAGGTTTCTAGTTCTAGCGCCTCTCAAGGACAAGACAGCCACACGCGTGGCCCATGCCCTCGTGACTCACGTGTTGTGTCCACATTCGTCTCCTCGAATTCTTCTGAGTGACAATGGCACCGAGTTTAGGAACTCAGTATTGAGCGAAATATGCGCTCAGTTTAACATCACGCAATCCTTCATCACAGCTTACCACCCAGCTGCTAATGGGTTGGCGGAGAGGGCTAATAGGAAAATCTTACAGGTCCTCAGGCCTATCGTGAACGATCTCCACGATAATTGGGAGGATTGGCTATCGCATATAGCCGCTTCCATAAATACGTCGGTAAACGACTCTACGGGGAAGTCTCCCTACTACATCTTGTATGAGGTGGAGAAACGTCTTCCGTACGACTTCCTAACAACCCCACAGCAACCTCTCTACACCATTGATAGGTACGCACAACAGCAGATGCATATGTTTTCCAAGATACACTCAGAAGTTAGGTGTACGTTAAAAGCTACGAAGGTTGAAATTATGTCAAAACAACACAAACAGGCCGTCCCGGTGAATTTCAAAGAGGGTGACACAGTCATGATTAAGCAGGCGGAAAGGAGTTCGAAACTGGGGGCTAAATTTGTGGGTCCTTACCGAGTTGTTCGGAATGTCAGGGGAAATCGGTTCGAGGTTCTCGAGTCGAATAGTGGAGTCAGTCTAGAAGTTCACAGTGATCGTCTGAAAGTAATTCCCTCACCTTTGGACCTTGATATTGGTACTTCCCCCTCAGAGTCAAATGTTCAACAAGATAATCCCAACACCCATAGCTATAACTTGAGACCACGGGTTTAAATACTTCATTCCCACCACTTTCAGATCATGATGTTGCGTTTTCTGACCATCTTGTTATCCCTCGGCTCCCTGCTTGCAACAACACCCATCCACCTGAAGCCTGGTGCCCTCACGGCACACATAGGAGAGGTCTTCCTCATAGAAGATGTGCTCCTCGTAAAATATCCATATACTTCCTTGACCAACACCACGGACACAATCAGGATAGTCTCAGAAAACTACTCGGCATGGCAGACGCCATCCGGGCTACCAAGACTAGGGAATCAAAGGCCCTTCTAGTACCAACTCTCTGACTCTTTTTCAACTACTGGAGGATAGGATTCTGTTCTTACGGGGAAAAGTTGATGAGGTAAACATGGATTATAGTTTTCACTCAGTTCACTCTCGGGTAAAGAGGGGGTTGCTCAACATCGTTGGGTCCGCCTCAAAGTTCCTTTTCGGTACGGCTGCCGACGAGGACGTTCGCGATTTGCGGGACCACTACGCTCATGTACTTTCCTTTGCTGCTCGAAATCGCAGGGTGATCAACGCCAATTGTAGGAAACTTGCGCAATTGCATACTAACATTGCGGTACTGCTAGAGCAGACAAATAAGATGGTAGAGGTTATCAACATAGTTGTCAAACAGATCGACCAGGTGAATCAGTTTCTCCTCCTAGATCAGGCCTTGCATGTATTGGAAAACGTCATTAGCTCCGTCGCAACGGCAAATCAGCAGGTTATTAGCAACGTGGTTGACGCAGCGCACGGTAGAGTCACACCTGCCTTCTTCCCTCTACACGATTTGAGAACGACTGTCCAGATCGGGTATCAACATTATAGCCTGACGCCTTTATTCACCCCGGACATGAGTCAATATTTTTACCCCTTGATTGAGTCCAGCCTCACCCCTGATGCCATAATCATTCATGTTCCGTTTCAGACGGCGGACGTGTTTGAGGCACACGAAATCGTCCCGTTCCCTTTTTCAGCTAAGGACAGTGTGTTAGCCCTGGACACGTCCCCGTCTCTTGTTCTAATCGCGAAGGATTTCGCTCTGTATTCAACGGGTAGCTACTCACTCTTGCAGTATTGCAAGGAGACGGTCTTCGGGCGATTCTATTGCTCTGCGACTCTTTGCCTTCCTTCCAGTTCGGGGAGGGGTATGCGAGATCGCCCTCACCCGCGTGAACGCGTCTGACGCTCTTTCCCTGTGCCCTTACAAGCAGCTAACACCAACGCCTGTTTTCCATAAGAACTTTCAGGGTCTGCATTATTTTTATTTCCCTCAGTCATTCTATGTTTCGGTCATCTGCCCGGAGGGTACCACTTATCAACGGGTTACTGGTCACTATGCCATAGCGGAAGCATGCTATATCCGCTCCACTAACATAACAACGTACCCGTCCCGGATTCGTCTGGTTTTCACGGCCAATATTTCCCATCGAGTGTTCCTCTACGGTCTCTCGATGACATTCATTTCTCCAGCATCTCGTATGTGACTAATTCCCTTAATTCATTGTCTTTCGCGAACAAAACAGAGTTTGCGGAAACCCTGGAGGAAACGCTGCCTGATTATTTGCATCTCCCTACCTGTACCCTGGAATTTTTGTTCCAATTTTTATGATGTTCGTCAGTCTCGTCGTCATGTGCTACCTTATTAGGAGAAACTCTGTCCTGCACGATTATTTGGTTGTGCAGACGCGGCGACTGGATGCCGGGAGGCCACTGGCAAGGTAGTTTTCCTTTTCTCAGACAAGTCAGGGGACAGAAACCTGGCTGCTCCTATACTTAACATTGTACTGTGTTTCACTACTGTATTTTTTTTAGGAGCTAGATGAACGTTTCATTGTCTGTAACTATGCCAGTTGATAGTTTCTTATACATGTGTCCTTATATTTATCTTTTGAGAGGTTTCTTATGTTTCATGTCACACACGTTGTGGTTTCCCACTCCCTATTTATATTATGATTCCACATATGTTCTTACATAGCCAGTGTTTTAATATAATTGTATCATAGGCAGTCTGCTTGACAAACTCCCTCTATGTATGTTCATGGTAACTAGACTGCTATTTAGATTTTTATATATCGCGAGGTCGCGATCACTGGTAGGTGACCGAGCAGTGTTATAGTAGGATATCAATGTATTATTATTATTTATTATCACCACGAATTAGGCATACAATTGTCAATGGAAAAACCCCACGACAGATAGATCACGCCACCTTATAGGAATGTCGTCCGTCAGTGTTTACCGTCTCAGTTTTGTATACTTAGCACCTGATGGTGCGTGGAGGTCACCTTGACATACGTGACCAATTGTAACCATTATTTTCCAACCTGTAACTCGCCACTCCTTCACGAGAGTCCGACTGACACACAACGACAGTCGCTCTCGCTCCGTCGCTTCTTGTACATAAAGGCTACGAATATAATTCGCCTTAAGGAAGCTGAAGTCTTAATCAACACCCTTTAAACGCCCCCCGACAAGCCCGTTACATAGGTCTAAGGTATTTGCAGGGTTGTATAGCTTGCTGGAGGCTCTCATTATGTCTCTATCTGGTTTTCTGTGTGCTCTGGTTTCATAGTTCTTGGGTTGGCATTTTTGTTAGTGTTAAAAGGTTCTTATTTCATCTCTCCATCTTCTCCTGACTTCTTTAACTTCTGGTAGTATGGTAGTATAGTAACTTCGGATAGTATTTCTGTTTAAGGTTCTAATCTCATCTCTCCACCTGGTTCTCTGTCTGCTCTGGGTTCTGTAGTTCTGAGGTTGGCATTTTTGTTAGTTTAAAGGATCCAACTCGCCATCATGTTCTCTGTTTATCCTTATTTCTTTAACTCCCGGGCTGTTAGTATTGCTTTTTGAGGGTTTAATTTCATCTCCAGCTGGTTCTCCATCTGTTCTGGGTTGTATAGTTCCTGGTTGTCATTCTGTTAGTTTAAAGGTTCCAACTCTCCATCTTGTTCTCTGTTTTTCCTCCTTTCCTTAACTCCTGGGCTGATAGTATTGCTTTTTGAGGGTTTAATTTCATCTCTCCAGCTGGTTCTCCGTCTGTTCTGGGTTCTATAGTTCCTGGTTGTCATTCTGTTAGTTAAAAGGCTCCAACTCTCCATCATGTTCTCTGTTTCTCCTTATTTCTTTAACTCCCGGGCTGTTAGTATTGCATTTTAAGGTTCTAATTTCATCTCTCCAGCTGGTTCTCTGAGTGGCCTGATGTCTGCACTTCCTGGGCTGGTATTCTTTCACTTTTGAAGGCTCTAACTCAGTCTGTTCATCTTGTTCTCCGTTTGCCGTGACTTACACACCTCCCAGGCTGGCACTGTGATACTGTTAAGTGTTTCATAGTTGTCTGAGCCTTTTGGTGAACCTCAACTGAGTTTGGACTCTCAACTGCTTTCCCGATATCACCTCTTGGCCTCTGCTGCTACCCCTCCCTTCCCTTTCATATCCTTCCCTTCTCCTCCCATTCCCTTTGTGTTACCCTTCTCTTCCATTTTTTTCCTTCCCTTCCCATCCTTTCACTTCCCTTCTCTTCCCATTCCCATTGAGTTACCCTTCCCTTCCATTTCCTTTCCTTCCCTTCCCATCCTTTCCTTCCCTTCCCATCCTCTCACTTTCCTTCCCTTTCTGCCCCTTACCTTTCCCTTCTCTTCCCATCCCTTTCCTTTCTCATCCCTTCTCTTCCCTTGCCATCTCTTCCCATCCCATCCCTTTCCCTTCTCTTCCCATCCCATCATTTTACTTTGATTTCCTTCCCTTTCCATCCCTTTCCCTTCTCTTCCCATCCCATCCTTTTCCCTTCTCTTCCCGTCCCATCCCTTTCCCTTCTCTTCCCATCCCATCCTTTCCCTTTGATTTCCTTTCCCTTCCTATCCCATCTCTTCCCATCCAATCCTTATCCCTTCTCTTCCCATCCCATCCTTTACCTTTAATTTCCTTCCCTTTCCTATCCCATCCCTTCCCATCCCATCCTTTTCCCTTCTCTTCCCATCCCATCCTTTACCTTTGATTTCCTTTCCTTTCCTATCCCATCTCTTTCTCTTTTCTTCCCATCCCTTTCCCTTCTCTTCCCATCCCATCCTTTCCCTTTGATTTCCTTTCCTATCCCATCTCTTCCCATCCCTTTCCCTTCTCTTCCCATCCCATCCTTTACCTTTGATTTCCTTTCCTTTCCTGTCCCATCTCTTTCTCTTCTCTTCCCATCCCTTTCTCTTCTCTTCCCATCCCATCCTTTCCCTTTGATTTCCTTTCTTTTCCTATCCCATCTCTTCCCATCCCTTTCCCTTCTCTTCCCATCCCATCCTTTCCCTTTGATTTCCTTTCCTTTCCTATCCCATCTCTTCCCATCCCTTTCCCTTCTCTTCCCATCCCATCCTTTCCCTTTGATTTCCTTTCTTTTCCTATCCCATCTCTTCCCATCCCTTTCCCTTCTCTTCCCATCCCATCCTTTCCCTTTGATTTCCTTTCCTATCCCATCCCTTTCCTTTCTCTTCCCATCCCATGTTTTCCCTTCTCTTCTCTTCCCTTTCCTTACATTCTATTTTCTTTCCCTACCTTTCTCTTCCCGTCCCTTCCCCTCCCCTCCCTTCCTTACCCTTAACCATCCCTTACCCTTCCATCCCTTCCCTTCCCTTCCCTCCCCTCCCCTCCCCTCCCCTCCCCCTCCCTTCCTTACCCCAGTACCCACAGTTACTTAACACCTCAGAGCATAATAGTTTTAACTCCATTTCCACATAATATTTGAATATCAATACATATTCATGGATAACTTAACACTGACTGTCCTGGAGGACTGGACTGTGATAGTAATTAAATTATTTAGGTCTCACAAGCTTGTACAAGTACTAATAGTGATTTAGTTCAGCAGTTACAAGGCTTAGTGGTAGTTAAAATAGTCCTGCCATATGGTTTTCAAGGGCTGGGAGCTTGTTTGTTGCTTGTGTGTGAGAGAAAGAGTTGTCAATGTATTTCTCACAAGCTTATACAAGTAGTAGTGATTGTAGCCCAGCAATCACAAGGCTTAGTGGTAGTTAAAACAGTCTTGCTATGTGGTTTTCAAGTGCTGAGAATGAGCTTGTTCTTTGCTTAAGAAAGTCTCTCTCTCTCTCTCTCTCTCTCTCTCTCTCTCTCTCTCTCTCTCTCTCTCTCTCTCTCTCTCTCTCTCTCTCTCTCTCTCTCTCTCTCTCTCTCTCTCTCTCTCTCTCTCTCTCTCTCTCTCTCTCTCTCTCTCTCTCTCTCTCTCTCTCTCTCTCTGTGTGTGTGTGTGTGAAGGTCATCATGGGTCCCAAGGTCATGTGTGTGCGTGCAGTGCCTGACTGTGATCCACAAGGGCAGTGCCGGTGTGGTGTCAAATCCCATCCCTCCGTCGTACTCCATCCCATCCTGATCTGCACCTTCTTGGGCTCTGCTGTTTGTCCATGTCCTTCCCTGCACTGTGTTCCAGGCCAGCCTGGAATGTGGCAATTTTTCATGAACACCACCATAGGATCAAAGGTAAGCTGTATATAAGCCATTGCAAGACACTGCACTAAAGGAAAGGGACAAAATAACAAAGCCCGCAACTCAGGATGGAATGGAATTTGACGGAGGGATGAGATTTGACGCCACACTGGAAATCTGGAGGTGACTTTGGGGCCACTGGTATAGTGCCTTAAAGTGACTGTGTGTGTGTGTGTGTGTGTGTGTGTGTGTGTGTGTGTGTGTGTGTGTGTGTGTTGTGGTGGTGTTTTTCTAGCTTATTATTTCTAATCATTTATTCATTTTTATTTTTGTTATTATTATTTTTATTAATATTTTTATTATTATTTTTGTTGAGGTTACTATTCCTTTTTCCTTGTTGTGTTTTCTTTCTGCCTGGGCTCGGATGTGAACCCTGGCCTGTGTGTGGACCCAGCCCGGCACGCTGGCCACTGCACGGCATGGCATGTGATGTACCAGTGAGGGGCCATAACCATGTATCTTATGGGCCATTTTCCTTCTGCTGCCTCATGACTTGCTTTGCCTTAACCAGAGTGATAACTGCTGAACAAGCCACTGAGTATGTTATTGTGGGAACATAACTTAATTAAGAGGCCAATTTGCCTCTTACATTATCTTTTGAGCTGTTTTAACTCTGTCTAGCCACACAGGATTACCAGAAAAATAAATACTTGACTAACCTCTGGCCATGACATTGTTGGGGTATAACTAAGCTTCATTCTTTCACCCTTTCACTGGCAAGCTCTGGAACAGCCTCTTCCTGCCTGTGACTTGACCTTCCTCAGGAGCAAGACACCTCCAGTGGAAGGAAATTGAGCCTCTGTCCTGTTTTCTTCTGCTACATCAGTGCACAGCAGGCTGATTTGTCATCTGTCCCTTTTTTCCCCATGAACTGCTTGTGTAAACATACCTTACAGGCTTGTGTATCCCTTGTTCTACCATGGAGTGGCTTGTAACACCTTTCCCTTCCCTACAGGACTGCCAGAACCATGACAGTACTACCAGGCTTGTGTATCCCTTGTTCTACCATGGAGTGGCTTATAACACCTTTCCCTTCCCTACAGGACTGCCAGAACCATGACAGTACTGCCAGGCTTGTGTATCCCTTGTTCTACCATGGAGTGGCTTATAACACCTTTCCCTTCCCTACAGGACTGCCAGAACCATGACATTACTGCCAGGCTTGTGTGTCCCTTGTTCTACCATGGAGTGGCTTGTAACACCTTTCCCTTCCCTACAGGACTGCCAGAACCATGACAGTACTGCCGGGAGTGTCATCGGGAGTGGCGTGTTCACCTGCTGCCAGATGTGTTCCACCTCAAGTGTGCCGGTATGAAGGAGGAGCCGGAGGAGGGGGGGGAGTGCCATGCCGTCATGCAGGCAGAGAACACAGAGAACAGGTGAGTGCGAGAGAGAGAGAGAGAGAGAGAGAGAGAGAGAGAGAGAGAGAGAGAGAGAGAGAGAGAGAGAGAGAGAGAGAGAGAGAGAGAGAGAGAGAGAGAGAGAGAGAGAGAGAGAGAGAGAGAGAGAGAGAGAGAGAGAGAGAGAGAGAGAGAGAGAGAGAGAGAGAGAGAGAGAGAGAGAGAGAGAGAGAGAGAGAGAGAGAGAGAGATTTTGCAATCTTGTTTCTGTTCTGTATCATTATTAGAACATACATGCATACATACATGAATCCATATAACAGTAATACATTAGTCCCAGGTCATGCCATAGTGGTCAGCAATAAGAATATTTAGGTGTATCATAGAATGGAAGCAACACTATCAGACCCAGTGCATAGTCAGGCCAGAGCAAGACTTTACCATTAAAGTCCTCACCAATTGGCTCACACATTCCTTAACGTTAAGTAGTTTATGTGCCGGAGAGGTGCACTAGAGGGAGTGTTTATGGAAGGGAAACACTGCATACCAGACATAGCCAGGCCTCCTTGCTGACTAAAATGATGTAAACCTTCTCTAATTTGTCTTGAGTCTAAAAGGTTGATCAAAGCAAGCCGTTGCCAGACAAGGCACAGAGTCAACCAAGATTGCCGTGGCTGACTTGTCCTCTAAGATGTTGTTCGGGGACTTGCTGCCTCGAGGAACTGTGGGGGAGTAAGATTTTTTTGTGAACTGAAAATGGGGATATACAACACTAATTACTGGTGGAGAAAATTACCTACAAATGTCATGGCGAGCTTGTTAATGTTGTATTAGCTACTGGCTGAAGGAACTGTGGGAGAGCAAGATTTGTACGTGATTTATACGTGAACTAAACACCGGGGAGTATAGGTCACAAATGATGCAGTTAGAGATTTAATGAAGTCATAAGTAAACGGGCAGCTTGTTAACTGATGAACCTACTGTGCTGTGACGAGATAAAGGAACTGTTTTTTTTTTATTTATTTTTTATTTAGTAATTTATTTTTTAATTGCGTGTTCGCTTATAGCTCCCATGGGCTTTCTTCAGGAGCCTGGTGGTTGGCCCAAGCCCACCATGACACAGGCAATTTTCATAGTGGCGCCATTTATTCTTGGCTCATGTTGCCCCCCTGGAACTCATTCTTGATTCACTTGAACGATTTATTGTAGAGTCTGGGTTGATGGGTGGTCTTCAGGACAGCACGTGGGTAGTCTTAGGCCACTCGCCGGTGACTAAAAAATCCCAGGTGGTAGCGTGGGGATTCACTTTGCCTCAGACCTTACTATTATTTCCGATTGGGG
This sequence comes from Eriocheir sinensis, assembly GCF_024679095.1. Lineage (NCBI taxonomy): Eukaryota > Metazoa > Arthropoda > Malacostraca > Decapoda > Varunidae > Eriocheir > Eriocheir sinensis. The sequence goes on from NW_026110751.1 coordinate 670,220, forward strand.
CAAGAGGAACCTGGTGTCCTTCAACGCCTCAGAAACACAGTTTCTCCACCTATCCACTTGACACAATCTTCCAAACAACTATCCCCTATTCTTTGACAACACCCAGCTATCACCTTCCTCAACACTAAACATCCTCGGTCTATCCTTAACTCAAAATCTCAACTGGAAACTTCATATCTCATCTCTTACTAAATCAGCTTCCTCGAGGCTGGGCGTTCTGTACCGTCTCCGCCAGTTCTTCTCCCCTGCACAGTTGCTATCCATATACAGGGGCCTTGTCCGCCCTCGTATGGAGTATGCATCTCATGTGTGGGGGGGCTCCACTCACACAGCTCTCCTTGACAGAGTGGAATCAAAGGCTCATTGTCTCAACAGCTCTCCTCCTCCTAGTGATAGTCTTCTACCTCTCAAATTCCGCCGCCATGTTGCCTCTCTTTCTATCTTCTATCGATATTTCCACGCTGACTGCTCTTCTGAACTTGCTAACTGCATGCCTCCCCCCCTCCTGCGGCCCCGCTGCACACGACTTTCTACTCATGCTCATCCCTATACTGTCCAAACCCCTTATGCAAGAATCAACCAGCATCTTCACTCTTTCATCCCTCACGCTGGTAAACTCTGGAACAATCTTCCTTCATCTGTATTTCCTCCTGCCTACGACTTGAACTCTTTCAAGAGGAGGGTATCAGGACACCTCTCCTCCCGAGATTGACCTCTCTTTTTGGACACTCCTTTGACCTCTATTCAGGAGCAGTAGGTAGTGGCCTTTTTTTTTAATATTTTTCTTTGTGCCCTTGAACTATCTCCTAAGCTGTAAAAAAAAAAAAAGCTTTGTCCAGCATGCAGTGAATGCTGGGCCCGCGCACTAACCACTCAGCCACCGCCTACCTTTGTGAGAGTAATATAAGAAGGAGTTGGGTTAGTTTACATAGGAGAGAATAGTGAGGAGGTCAGATTACTTTGAGAACTGTCTGGCTGGCTTGTTAGTGGATCTGCTATGCTCTGACTAGCTAACCTGCTAAGGGTTACTACATTTATTACAAAACAAAACAATGGAGCAGGGAGTATGGTTATTTGAGAGCAGTCTGACATGTTTTGTTATGCTGTGGACTAGCTGCTGCAAGAAGAACACACACACACATATATATGTTGTATCGTTCTCCTGGCATGGCACCTGGTGTCCTCCCAGCCCCTAGTGGTAGGCTTGGACCCCCCCCCAGTGTGTGTGTTTGGAGATAGTGTGTGTTTAAAGAACAAAAAGGAAGGAGTACAGCACAGTTTTTTTGTGCTACAGTGTCAGAAGGCATGTGTTGGCTTCATTGGCCCCTCTTCTGGCTGAACACTGAGGCATAGATGTATACTGAGTAAACCTGAGCTATGTAAACAAAGGGGAAGGAAACGCCAAGACCTTGTTTGTGTGGGAAGGAGAAGGAGGGACCCTCACACTGTAAGTGGGGGCGGGGCGTGGTGGGTGTGTCCGGGGCGGGGTGGGGCTGGAGTGTTGATTCCCTGCGGGGCATCACTCTTCATGGAGGAGGAGGTTGGAGATCTTGATGTAGGACTCCCCTCGGGGCTGGCGGGCGGGGATCCGGGGGCTCCTTTTTGGGGGAAGGGCAGGGGCTTGCGGGGAAAGTTGATCCATCCTGCCGGGGGACTTGGGAGGGGAGGGGCAGCTCGGGGCGGACTGTCAGGAGTGGAGGAAAGGAAGGGAAGGGACAGAAAATGAAGGAAAGGAAGGTAATGGAAAGGAAAGGAAAGGAAAGGCAAGGAAGGGAAGGGAAGGAAAGGAAATAAAGGAAAGGAAGGTAAAAGAAAGGAATGTAAAAGAAAGGAATGTAAAAGAAGGGAAAGGAAAGGAAAGGAAGGGAAAGGAAAGGAAAGAAAAGGAAAGGAAGGGAAGGGAAGGAAAGGAGAGGGAAGGAAAGGAAAGGAAGGGAAGGGAAGGAAAAGGAAGGGAAAGGAAAGGAAAGGAAAGGAGAGGGAAGGAAAGGAAGATAAAGGAAAGGAAAGGAAGGTAAAGGAAAGGGAAGGGAAGGGAAATTAAAAAAAAGAAAAATAACAGAATAGGAAAGGAAATATAGGAAGGAAGGAGGAGGGAGAAATTAAGATAAAGAGAGGAACAAGAAGGAAGAAAAGAGAATAAGAAAGAATAATGATAATAAAATAATAATAATAATAATAATAATGAGAACACTAGGTATATTAATGAACGTCTTTGTCCACAGCTCTGAAAAATGAAGAAAGGAAGGAAGGAAGGAAGATAATCTCAGACGACTCATACAGTCCATTACACGTCCTTCATGTTATGTTATTACATTCCTGTACTCCCAACGCCCGGCCCGGGGGTCCAGCCGCAATACTCACAAGGTCCAGATGCAGACTGCGGCCACCACTTGAGCAGCCCGGCTGCTGTACACCAATCCTTATTTAGTTGTGTTCTTGTAGAGTTAAATCCAGACATCCCATATCCTTAGGCCAGGTCAAAAGTAAAGTTTGGTGTGCATGGCCTCAGTGTTCATCTCTGTTACACTGCCCCTGGAGGATGTGGGGGCAGGAATCCAGCACCCTGGGACACAGGGAGACACTCAGACTACCACAGGTGCCTCCCCAGGGGTCTCCAGGTACACATGATCACCCAGACACAAAGGATGACCTGCATACTGACTGCCCAGGCCGGGATTCAAACCCTGGCCAGCGGATTGGTAGGTAGGCATGCCAGCCACAGCACCATGGAGCCATGTATTATACTAGTACTTGGCACTGGTATCCTATGCTATTTATTCCTGGCTAGTTGGACACCAGAGATTTCCTGTATTAATTTCATGGGTTTTCTGTTATATATTTGTTTATTAGGTGCATCTTTTTATTTAGCTTCATCATGATTTTTATTGTTATTTAGTGAAGCAGCTCAAGGGAAACTGTTGTTGTTCTGGATGCTTTCTTCCTCTCTCTCTTGTCACCTTTTTACCTCCCGTCCTCTCTCATCTCTTCTTCCTTCTCTCTCTCTCTTTCTCGAAACCCATTTGAATGTAATACAAAACACAATTTGCAAATTGATATTTTTATTGCTGGAACACAAACACACACACATAGTGACATAAGGAAGGTCATGTGGCTATGTAGGGGGGCGGGTCAGGATAGGGTCCATTATGTGTCTGGGGGAGGGCATGTGTCTGTGGGATGTTATCAACTTCCTGTGGGTGACATCCTGTGTGGCCTGTGAGCTGAGAGAGAGAGAGAGAGAGAGAGAGAGAGAGAGAGAGAGAGAGAGAGAGAGAGAGAGAGAGAGAGAGAGAGAGACTGACTGACTGACTGACTGCCCAAGGAAGTAGTAGACAGGTAAACAGATGAAGAAAGATGCATGAAAGGGAGGGAGAAAGAACTTGAGTGATAAATAAGGAAGTTAAACAGAGCTGAGAAAAAGGAAATATATACAAGGTTAATGTGTAAAGTACAGTTATCTGTAACTGTGTATTTGAGGCTTTCAGAGGAGGTGGGACCTAAGGAACAGTCCTATTTTTTTCTAGTTTGTACTGGGAAGGGAAAGTCTGGCTATCCTACACATCCCAGGAGGAACAAAACACAAGTTACAAGGGGAAAGCAACTCTTGGTACGCCCAACACAAGGTCGCTTTTCCCTTGCAACTTGTTTCTCAGAATGCATAGAATAGTCGGACCTTCCTTTCCCAGTGCAGACTAGAACACAATGGGCCTTTCCCTTACGTCCCCTCCCCTCCAAATGCCTCAAATATGTGTGTGTGTGTAATGAAAGAAAAATGGATAAAACCCTAATGAAGAGATAGAAATATGGAATGGAAAGGAAGCAGATATGAGGAAGGAATGAATAGAACAGGAAAGAAAGAATACAATGAACTGAGCACAAGAAGAAGGAACCTAACTGGAGTATAAAAAGATAGGGAGGAGAAAACACTTGTGTATGTATGTATATGTTCGTGTTGTATGTACTATTGAGACTGACTTGGATATTGATGTAAGAATATAAATTAATAAACATTAGAAATAAGGAATTTTCAAGTGTTTTCTCTGTGTGTGTGTGTGTGAGAGAGAGAGAGAGAGAGAGAGAGAGAGAGAGAGAGAGAGAGAATGTGTAGTCAAATACTATTACTACTGTTCAAATTCTTGTTCTTCTTTTGGTATTCCTCTTATTATCACTTCCTCCTCCTCCTCCTTCTTCTTCTTCCTCTTGTTGACTCAAATCTGCAAAATAAATACAAATTTTATCAATATAAGGAAATGGAAGATAGGAAATGCTAATAATGACCAACTAGACTCCCTTAATAATAATAATAATAGCCATGATAATGAACGGCCCCTCCCCCCTCTCTCTCCCTTTTTTTTCATTTTCGTTTAATGTTTATTTGATTCTCTCTCTCTCTCTCTCTCTCTCTCTCTCTCTCTCTCTCTCTCTCTCTCTCTCTCTCTCTCTCTCTCTCTCTCTCTCTCTCTCTCTCTCGTGTAATAACATGTAACACAATTGACTCCTTTAAAAACAAGCTCGACCGTCACTACCTTGAACTTAATATTGACTAGAATAGAAAAGCAACGTTTTGGAGCCATCTGATTAATATAGAATCACTTAGGTTTAAGGACAGACCACCTAGTCTGGACCATGGGGTCTGTGTGGTCTGACTTTCTATGTATGTACTCTCTCTCTCACCAACCTTCCCATGAGCTAGGAAGGGAAGGGACAGAAAGGGTCACTTCGGCACTGTAAGCAGGCACTCACTGGCACCAAAACAACATGAACAAGACTTAGGGGACTTGACTGCTAAGACTGGACTCTGGGGCCATCCTTAAGAGCTGAAGGACTGGGTGTAATGAAAGACTATGTTCCCTATTGTACACCTTGCAGAGTAGAGTGGGATAGATAGATTAAGCTATTTTTATCCTCTCCTGTCTCTCTCTTTCTTCATTCCTTTCCATTACCTTGAGCATTCTAATTTACTGTTGAAGTAATAAAAATAAAAATGAAATTTTGGAATGGACAAAAATGGTGTTGATGCATGTTTCACCACCACACAACACCACTAGACACCAATTTTTCATCACCACTGCCTTCAACACTGCCACACCACTAAAGATGCATATTTGCAACACCATTAGGTATAGAGATCACCACCAGGGCTATAACACCAATTTTCATCACCACCAACACAAGTACCTCCACCATCAACACCAGAACCTCTAAAAATGCCTATATTTCATCACCACTGCCATCAACACCTCCACAAAGGCCATCAATACCAATTTTCATCACCACCAGTACAGTAAACACCGTTCACCTCCACTCATCACCGTTTAAAAGAGGCTAGTTTTCAACACCACCACAGACTGACATCACCACCACTTCATCACTACACACCAGCACCCCTAACAATGCTTCTCATCACTGTCATTAACACTCTCAACACCACCACCACCACTCAGGACTAATTTTGGCAGATATTTTTTGGGTCTAGAAGGCATCCTCAGGTGGGGGAAATTTTTGAAAACCCAGCACTCTTCGGGGCATTTTGAGGCCGATGCAGAAGATATTTGGGAATCTCTATCCAGCCCCAGGAATTACAACCCTGCCACTGAAAACACCGCGGGCCCACCACCAGGCCACTCACCAAAGCCTGCCGCTGCTATAGGCTAGGACATAAAAAAAGATAATAATAATAATAATAATAATAATAATAATAATAATAATAATAATAATAATAATAATAATAATAATAATAATAATAATAATAATAATAATAATAAATAATTGACACAAAAAGTGACCACCAGTGCAGGATGGGGGTTTGGGTCCCTCCCACCACCACAGACAGTATTTTTCAGTCACCGCCGAGTGGCCCAACACTACCCACATGCTGTCCTGGTGGATGCCTGTCAACCCAGACTCTATTCTCTCTCTAAAAAAAGGATCAAGGTGGGCCAGGCAACACCAATATAAATAAAACACACTTCCCACTATAGGGGGGCTGGGGCTGGGACCACCACCAACCACCAAGAGACTACCACACCTAGAAAAAAATACTGCTGATACTGATACATTACAGCCGCCACCACCACACCTCATATCCTCCATTCCCTAAGGCTGGAGACGGGTCTGAAGATCCCCGGCACTGGCAGTGGGCTGGGCAGCCCGGGGTCTTGTGGCCTGGTGTTGGCACTGGGCTGCTGCTGCTCCCAAGGTCTGGTGATGCTGAGGCCTGGAGAGCGAGGAAGGACTTGGTAAGTTATGAAAGAAACAAGATGGATGGATGGAATAAGCAAAGTGATGATAAGCATTTCCAAAAGCCAAGAAATGCAAGTAAATAATTACTAAATGATGGAATTTGTAAACACATAAACAGACAGACATATATCAGAGTTGCTTTGATTTAAATTATGTGATTTAATCCATTACAGGACAAATATTAAAAAGCATAAAAAAGATTATCATTATAAGGGAAATTGTGATCTTTTCCTACCCTGATTTTTCATATATATATATATATATATATATATATATATATATATATATATATATATATATATATATATATATATATATATATATATATATATATATATATATATATATATATATATATACAGATAAACATAGATAAATATTATTACAGAGATGAAAGGCTATAGTTTGAAGGGTTTAACACACACACACACACACACACACACACTTTTTTTTAAATGCAAATTGGAGTGGGCTGTACAAAGCCAAAAGTACCCAAGACAAGTGGGAGGAGTTTTTAAAGCTGTACAAAGAAGTGAGAAAAGATATGTCCCTGAGGTAACCAAAAAGGATGTTGGTAAAAAGAAGTGGTTTAACAAAAGATGCGAGGCAGCTAGAAAAAGAAAGGAGGAAGCCTGGAAGGGATGGAGGAGACGAGGGGGAAGAATCAACGCGTCTAACAATTTCAAACAAGCAAGGAATGAATATACAAAGATTAGGAGAGAAGAAAAACGGAAATATGAAAAAGATATAATCGACAAATGCAAAGACCAACCTAAATTATTTTATAGACATGTGAACGGCAAATTAAAGAATTGAGAAACAATCGATAAACTGAAAATGGATGGAACTACACGTGAAGACCCAGCAGAGATGGCAGAAGTGATGAACAACAGCTTTCACAGAGTTCTCACAAAGGAAGACGAATTCGTACAACCACCGGGCCAGGAAAGAGGAAGGGTTATGCAGGAGGTCAAGGAAAGCTTGAATAAGCTGGATGTAAGAAAGGCAACTGGGCCAGATGAAGTATCAGGGTGGATCCTGAAAGAATGTAGTGAGCAACTTGCAGAGAAACTGCACTCCATAACGAGCACCTCGCTGAGTGAAGGAAGGGTACCACAAGATTGGAAGAGAGCAAACATAGTACCAATTTATAAAGGAGGAGAGAGAGAGGACCCATTAAATTACAGACCGGTATCACTCACTAGTGTGGTTGCAAAGATATGTGAGGGGCTAGTTAAAAACAGGTGGTCAGATTTTTTGGTAAGTGAGAGAATTATCTCGGATTGCCAGTTTGGATTCAGGAGAGGGAGATCGTGTGTCACCAACTTGTTATGTTATTACTCAAGGGTGACAGATTTAATACAAGAGAGAGACAGCTGGGGGGATGGAGTGTACCTGGATTTGAAAAAGGCATTCGACAAAGTACCGCACAGAAGACTAATTTGGAAAATTAAAAATGGGTGGAGTGGGTGATGGACTGATTAAGTGGCTGGAGGACTTCCTAACTAACAGGGAAATGAGGACAATAATCAAGGACAAGGTTTCCAAATGGTGCCCAGTGAGGAGTGGGGTCCTACAAGGTTTGGTGCTGGCACCAATAATGTTTGCTGTTTATATAAATGATATGGTGGAAGGAGTGACCAGCTATGTGAGTTTGTTTGCAGATGATGCAAAGCTGTTGAGACGAGTCAATGATGTGAAGGACTGTGAGGCATTGCAGAGGGACCTGGACAAAATATGGGAGTGGAGTGGTACATGGCAGATGGAATTCAACCTTGGGAAATGTAAAAAAATGGAGTTTGGTAGGAGTGGTAGAAGATGTGAATATGATTATAAGATGGGAAGTGAGATAATATGCAGAGGAATGGAAGAAAAAGATTTGGGAGTGACTATCTCTGAGAACATGTCACCAGAGAAACACATCAACAGGATAACGGGACAAACTATGAATTTGCTGAAGAACATAAGGACGGCATTTGTGTATTTGGACGAAGAGATGATGAAGAAAATAATAGTTACAATGATAAGGCCAAGGCTGGAGTATGCAGCAGTGGTCTGGTCTCCTCATGAAAAGAAGAATATAAGAAAGCTGGAAAGAGTACAGAGAATGGCAACTAATATAACATAAGAACATAAGAACATAGGAGTCTGCAAGAGGCCGGTAGGCCTGTACGAGGCAGCTCCTCTGAACCTAAGCTGCCGTGTAGCTCCCGTGTATCTAACCCCACCTAATAATCGCTGTCCATGAATTTATCCAATCTATTTTTGAATGTGACAATTGTATTGGCACTCACCTCATGACTGCTAAGCCTATTCCACTCATCCACCACCCTGTTTGTAAACCAATTTTTGCCTATGTCCCTGTTGAATCTTAATTTATCCAGTTTAAACCCATTACTTCGTGTCCTACCCAGTTCTCTTACCAACAAAACCTTATGAATGTCTCCCTTATTAAAGCCCTTCATCCATTTATAAACCTCGATCATGTCTCCACGCACCCTTCGCCTTTCTAGAGAATGCAAGTTTAACTGTTTGAGTCTTTCCTCGTATGGCAAGTTTCTCAACCCCTGAATCATCTTAGTCACCCTCCTCTGCACCGATTCTAACATTTTGATATCCATTCTATAGAAAGGTGACCAGAACTGAACCGCATAGTCAAGATGAGGTCTAACTAATGCTAAATATAGTTTGAGGAAGACTTCAGCGCTTCTGTTGCTTACGCTCCTTGAAATAAATCCCAGTACCCTATTTGCTCGATTTCTAGCTTGAATGCATTGTGCCCTTGGACGGAGATCAGAGATAGTACCAGAACTTAGGGATCGGACTTACGAGGAGAGACTCAATAGGATGGGGCTCACAACCCTGGAGAGAAGACGAGAGAGAGGAGACCTGATAGCGGTGTACAGGGTGGCGAGCTGGGTGGAGAATCTGGACAGGGAGGACCTGTGTGTGTGGAGTGAGAGAGAAACGAGAGGACATGGAAAGGAGTTGAGGGCGACCACGTGTAGGCGAGATGTGAAAAAGTTTAGCTTCCTAAACAGAAGCATTGAGGTGTGGAATGGACTGGAGGAGGAGGTGGTTTGTGCAAGAAACATTCATGATTTTAAGGAAAAGTTGGATAGGAGCGGATATGGAGACGGGACAGCACGAGCTCCTTTCTCGTATGTCACAACTAGGTAAATACAACTAGGTGGACACACACACACACACACACACACACACACACACACACACACACACACACACACACACACACACACACCGCTCCGGTAACTCAATCGGTAGAGCGCTGCACTGCAAGTCTTCACGGCCAAACACGTGGCGGTTCGAGCCCCGCTTAGGCCAGATTCTTTCCGCTGACTAGGAGTGGTTACTGTCCCCCCTTGAGCAAGGGGGATGGGTTGTGTGGTGTGTGAGATCTTGGCAGTACCCAGAGATCGACAATAATGAGCACTTGCTCACGTCGGGAGGGTACCTGCTGGCGAAAGCCAGTCCAACTCGTGATCAGCCCGTGGTGAATTACACACACACACACACACACACACACACACACACACACACACTTTAAGGCACTCTGAATATTGGCCCCAAAACCCCTTCCAGGCTGCCGGCACTTCCCTTGAGGCTCTGGAACAAGCACTGCAGACAGACAGACACACACACCTCACCCTTGGGACCTAAGATGACCTCCACAAACACGTGACATGACCCACACAAACCTAACAGGACTAGTTTTTTTTATATACTTGATACTTATATTTTACCTGAGATGACACACAAACACCAATAATGTTCATAATATATATAAATGATATGCCAAAGGGTATAAAAAGTTATATGAGCCTTTTTGCAGACGATGCAAAATTAATAAGGAAAGTGTAGATGGAGGAAGACTGTCAAGAACTGCAAAAAGACCTGGACGGAGTGTATAGATGGAGCCAGTTATGGGAGATGGAATTTAATGCAAACAAATGCCATGTTATGGATATGGGGAAAAGTATAAAAAGACCAAGGAAGACATACAGGATGGGAGAAGAAAATTTAAAGTTAGCACATGAAGAAAAAAGATTTGGGAGTAACATTGCAAGACACACCATCCCCAGAAAAAGCACATAAACAAGTTATTTGGAGAAACCTACAGGATGATGCAAAATATAAGGGTTGGATTATAGACTTTTTAACGGAGAGAAATGAGAACAGTAATCAGAAACAATAAATCAAGCTGGGCGGAAGTGACCAGTGGAGTCCCCCAAGGATCGGTGCTGGCTCCGATTATGTTTGCAATATATATAATTGACATGACAGAAGGGGTGACAAGCTATATGAATATGTTTGCTGATGATGCTAAACTAATGAGGAGGGTGGCTAATGAAGAAGACTGTGTAGCCTTGAGTCAGGATTTCGATAGAATAGGCGAATGGTCACGCAAATGGAAAATGACATTCAATACAGAGAAGTGTAGCCTGATGGAGTTTGGTTAGAGCAGTAGACGGATATTGGGGAACTACTCTCTGAGTAATGAAAGAATCATGAAAAAAACAGAAGAATAAGGATCTGGGAGTGACAATAACAGACAAGTTATCCTTTGGAAAGCATATAAATCGGATAACTGGGGAAACATACAATCTTCTTAGAAACATAAAAGCAGCATTTACATATTTAGATGAAGAAATGGTGAAGAAACTAATAACATCGATGATACGTCCAAGACTGGAATATGCAGCGTTAGTGTGGTCACCTAGATTGAAGAAAGAAATTAGAAAGTTGGAAAGAATACAGAGAGCAGCGACCAAACTACCGGAAACTCTGAGAAAACACACTTACCCCCCGGTCTCACAGACGCCGAATCACAAAAAATCGTAGTACCTCGGGAGACAGCGTTTTCCCCAAATCACTATGAAAATTTGTTTATCTTTTCATCTCGAGGCGTTCGGTCGACCTCGAGGGCATATTCCCCGAAGTACACCGAATTATTTCCCGAAGTGCTACGACGTACTACGATGTGCTACGATTTCACCCCGATTTTCTCCCGAAGTACGCCGAGTTTTGGATCCGAAGTACTACGAAGTATCACGCACACCAACTGTCCTGATTTGTAAGTACGAAATACTACAATGTACGACGAACTACATCGATAACTCCGGATCTACTACGAGTTTCAAATCTCCTCCAAGAATTTGCTCCCAATTTTAGCAAAAGACACACCCCAGCATCATCATGACCAGGTTGGGGCTCCTGTGTCCAAGTGGATTGGTGACGCAAGAGGGCTGGAGGAGGGGGTGTCTCCCCGGTAGCAGACGATGACCTCTTCTTGGATCGTCCCTTCACTTTCTTGGCAGGTTGTTCTTGAGTGTCTTCTTGTTGCTCATCATCATCAGGAGAGGCAGCAGCGGCAGCAGAAGACCTTTTCTTCTTGTCTTGTCCCTTCTCGTCCTTTTTCGGTCCCATTGTGATGTGACGCGACTCCTGCAAATTGGAAAAGACTGATTGATGTGCAAAATGCTTGCCTTTTAATACTCTTCCCAAATTCGTAATAGGGTAAGGTGGGGTAAGTTGCCCCCCTTAAGAGAGATTGCCTGTTGTACCCACATTTTTTGCAATAGAATTAAAAAAAAAAAGTCTGTTGAAAGCTTAGGCTAAGGCCTATCTATGGTATATATTATATCCACTCATTATGATTTACACCTTTCTATAATGACAATTTTAAAAAATAATAAGGGGGCTTCTTACCCCGCATGTGGGGTAAAACGCCCACTGGGTAGGCCTTTTACCCCACTCTGGCTTACAATAATAAAACTCACAGAAACATAAGGAAAATAGTTTTTTCACATTATAAAAATATGATATGTATTCCCTTTTTGAAAACTATACCCTATAAATCTCTCTTGATGTGAAATATAGGAACACAGTCATATTTGTGTCTCCTGATGAACAGAATGTAAAACTAAACAATTAATTAATTTTCCAAAAGGTATCCCCTTCTTTTAGACTAGTAATATTAGACTAGCTTTCCTTTCTTCTGAATTTTTGTAACAAAAGGAACATCTACTTTCATGAAAAATATATGGAACTAAATATTCAACTAATTTGATAAAATATGTCCTTTCCGTTGAATATTGATATCTGAAACAGTTAAAAACACCAACTTCCTTATAGTCTCATACTCAAAAGTGTTCACTTATGGATGCCTTTCAAAAACTTAAACAAATTCTATTTAAAGCAATACTGTAATGCCTAATCAGACTGGCAGTTTTGACATACGTACAGATCTAGGCCTACTCCAATTGTACATTCTGCATGTACTCATACCTTTATACATGTCCCGAGGGAGACAAGAAGGGGTGGCGGTGTTGGGATCTTTCTTTCGAATTCTTTTAAGAAGATTCGGAGAAAAGCATCAGAAAGGTGGGATACCTTTGAATTAGTGCAAGTCATCTGTGAAATTGATAGAAGGAAATGCACCTTTATTGTGGTGTATCGACCTCCGGATACAAGAGCAGAGGTCTTTATTGATGAATTCGCACACTTTGGAGTCTGTGGATATGGTGAGTGCAAATGTGTTCATCTGTGGTGACTTTAATCTATGGATTGATGATCCTGAAAATTCTTCTGCCATGGCCTTCATTGAGATGATGGACAGTTTCAACCTGATTAATAAAGTGAACGAGATGACTTCTTTAGGGGGTCATGTGCTAGACTTGGTTTTCAGCGATATAGACGGTGATCTAGTGCAAGGGGGGGTGTTGACGAAATATGCTGTATGTCCCCGGTGCATAAATTGGTAACCTTTGAAATTTCATACGAGAGGGAAGCAGTGCAGAGAAAAAAAGATTACGTTCAGATTGCGAAAGAATTTTCAACCAGAAATACTGATTAACTCTGTAATACAGGAAATTACTATTAATTGTCGTGAAATCTGTGAACATGGCTCGGTGTTATGTGGAAATTGTGCTACCTGCCTGGTTAAGCTATATAATGGTTTAGCTAAAGATGAGTATAACAGCCTCTGTTCTCTGAGTGAAAAGGAGATAGTGTTGAGAGATCATGCACCTTGGTTTAATGTGGAAATACTGTGGGCAAAAAGAGAGAAGAAAAAAGAAAGACTGTGGCTTATGCAAAAAACAGATGAGGCAAGAAGAGCATACCAGGAGGCGAGAAACAAAGAAAATCGGCTTGTGATAAAACGGAAAAGAGAATACTATCGGAATAAGGTTGTGGAGGCAGGGCCTGACATCAATAAATTATATAAGGTGCTTGACAGTTTGAATGGAAACAGAAAGGTTAACAAGCTTCCGGATGGTTTCTCGGATGAAGTGCTGGCAAATAAGTTTTTAGACTTTTTTGACAAGAAAATTGAGAGTTATCATGAACTTTAGAGGCGACCGCGGTTACCATGGATCCGCTGTGGAAACTCCAGTCCCTGAAATAAAGTTAACAGGCTTTCAACAAGTGGATGTGGCTGTGGTGAAAACTATCATACACAGGTGAACCTGACGCACTGTGATGACGATCCCTTGCCGATAAGTGACATCATTAAGAGTGAAAACTTTAGTGATTTCTTAAATATTATGACTGTGATGGTTAACACTAGTATTGAAAACAAGACTTTCCCTGAGAGTGAGAAAGCGGCGATCGTGAAACCTATCGTTAAAGGTAAACTGGACCCACAGTGTTTAGTTCCTCTAGACCAGTATCCAACTTGACGTTTCTATCTAAGATACTTGAAAATGTGATCTTAAATCAGCTAATGGAGCATTTGCTAGTGGTGCAGGCTTTACCGGATAATGAATCTGCCTACAAGAGGCTTTACTCAACTGAAACTACTCTCTGTTTGGTGGTAAACAACTTGCTTGTGCTTATGGATGAAGGGAAGTGTGGTGTTCTGATTTTGTTAGACTTGAGTGCTGCGTTTGACACGGTGGAGCACAGTCTATTGCTTCGGGATTGCAAGAATATTGGATTTGAGGGTGGCGTGCTGGATTATCTGAGGAGTTACCTTGAGAACAGAACTTACTGTGTGCAAATAGGTAAATCGTTCTCCACTCATAAACTTTTGCACAGAGGAGTCCCCCAGGGAAGTGTACTGGGTCCAATTTTATTCTGTGTTTATACTATTGGTCTTTCACATTTTACTAAGAAGGCATGAAGTTGACTTTAAACTGTATGCTGATGATACACAGTTCTATTTGTCGCTGAGTGACGTGGAAAACACTGAAGATAAGCTGAGCAGAATTATGGATGATGTCGGGAAATGGATGAATTCTAAGCAACTGAAGCTGAATGAGGATAAAACTGAATGTTTGATTGTGGGGAAGAACAAGGATGTCAGGAGGCTAGATGTTTCCACTCTTCGGATAAAAGATGACACTAGGACTGTAAAAAAGTCAGTCAAAGATTTAGGTGTGATACTTGACTGCACTCTATCATTCAAAGAACAGATCAATCAGGTGGTGAGAACGGCAGGCTACCATCTCAGAAATATTGCATTTGTCAAGAAATACCTGGATGATAAGACTATGAAGATGGTTATATATAATCATGTAAATAGAAAGCTGGATTATTGTAACTCACTTTATTATGGCCTTCCTAAATATCTGCTGAAGAAACTACAACTTGTTATGAACAGAGCTGCAAGGCTAACAAAGGGTCTGGTGAGAGAATAACACCTGCACTCACAGACTTGCATTGGCTGTCCATTAAGGCAAGGCTAACAAAGGGTCTGCCCCCCCGTGAGAGAATAACACCTGCACTCATAGACTTGCATTGGCTGTCCATTAAGGCAAGGCTAATAAAGGGTCTGCCCCCCCGTGAGATAATAACACCTGCACTCACAGACTTGCATTGGCTGTCCATTAAGGCAAGGCTAATAAAGGGTCTGCCCCCCCGTGAGAGAATAACACCTGCACTCATAGACTTGCATTGGCTGCCCATTAAGGCAAGGCTAACAAAGGGTCTGCCCCCCGTGAGAGAATAACACCTGCACTCATAGACTTGCATTGGCTGCCCATTAAGGCAAGGCTAACAAAGGGTCTGCCCCCCCGTGAGAGAATAACACCTGCACTCATAGACTTGCATTGGCTGCCCATCAAGGCACGCATAGTCTACAAAATATTTGTCTTGACTTATCAAGCAACGCGATTTGGTAAACCTGGATATTTGAGAAATATTCTACAGGATTTTCATTTGGACACCACCATGTCAGTGAGACACAGTGCAGAACAGTATAGACTCTATGAGCCCAGGGTCAACCTGGAACTGGGTTTCAGAGCATCTGAGAAGAGTGACCCGCGGCTCTTGGATCACTTATGTGTAAGCATGGTGGTGCAGAGAGAGTGACAAGAGAAAGGGCATTGCAAGGAAGAAGGGTGGTAGGGTCTTTGAGACAAATCATGAATGGCAGAAGTGTGAGCATGGAGGTAAAGAGGGATTTGAGAAATACAATAATAGTACCAACCCTCACATATGCAAGTGAAACGAGGGCCTGGAATGAAAGTCAGAGGTCTAGAGTGCAGGCAGTGGAAATGAGTTATTTGAGAAGTGCTTGTGGTGTGAGTAGAATGGATGGAATGAGTAATGAAAGTGTGTACGAGAGTTTTGGAATGTGTCACGGGGGTGAAGGGAAGAAGCGTGGAGTGGTGGAAGAAGTGAAGCGACAGACTTTAAAGTGGTTTGGCCACATGGAGCGAATGAAGGAGAGTAAGATGACCAGAAGGGTGTATGTGAGTGAGATAGAGGGAGGGAATGCTAGAGGACGACCTCCAGTGAAATGGAGGGATAGGGTGCAAGAGTACGTTAGGGAGAGGGGGGAAAGATCTTTGAGAAACTTTGAGCAGGCAAGGAGGGAGTGTCTGGATAGAGATAGATGGAAACTCTGTAATGTGTGATGACTCTCATACTGGAGTGTCTGTGGGTTGTGTAAGGTTGTGTGTGGCGTCACTGGCACACTACAACGCAGCAGTGACTGGCAACAAAACACCAGCAACCAAATATTACAAAAAATACCACACAAATGACAGGACTCCCATGAGCTGCACACTGTTCAATGACTGACAAAGACACCCACCTGTGTGCTGGATGATGGAGGCGTGGTTGGGGGAGTTGCTGTGCTCACCCTTGTCAAAGTTCTTCAGCTCCAAGTGGCTGTGATGGATCCACAGGTCTGGAGGCTGGACGCCAGGCTTGTTGCTCTCACTGCAGCTGCCGCCAAGACTGCAAGGAAGTGATGTATCTTACTAGCTGCTAAATACTACTGAGTGCTGCTGCTGTACCTCGCAGGGCTGTCCAGAGGGAGATGGAAGGGCACATGCAATCTTCAAAACAGGATGGATGTTAAAGGTATGAGGTTTGAGTTCAACAAAGCATATTTGAATTCATTTAAAGAAATAGCTCCCAGCCAGCACACTGCAAGCAATCACAAGTTAGAAACACGTGTTAGCTGCTCCACCAAGAGACACAGATATCACAAACAGAGGTCACTTGTTACCCTGCAACTATGTAAAGCACAAAATGAAAGTCCATCTTGAACATTTCCTAAGAACAAGTTTACCTTTCTTTTTCTTTCTCTAATCTTGGCAAACTTAAGTCTTTGTGGACTATGCCCTGCAGCCTTGTTCTCCATATTACAAAGTGAATAAAAAGTTCCTGCAGTCAGTGTAAAGGATTGCTGAAATGAGTCATGGGATGAAACACACCAACAAGAAACTGTCCTGCCACCTTACACAATGCTTGGCCTGGGCTCCGCCTTGACCCGCGGCAGTACAGTGTGGTGGCCAAGAAGGCCCCCAGTTGGTCATGGCTTCTGCCACGCCAGCGATCACCAGCACAATCAGGCCTCTCGCTCCACACATCAGCCTGGGGGCTCACCGATGCTCTTGTCAACAGCTGGAACACAGGAGCAGATGTATAATATATTTAACATTGGCTTAATCAATCAGTCAATCAATGGGGGCCTCTGCCAGCCTGCCTCACCCAAACTATGACACCATTCTTGGGGGTTCCTCTGTGCAGGTCCCCATGCAGGCACCTTCCCCATACCATGTACCTCCCAGCAGGATCCATCAATCTGCTCTAACCCAACTTTCTGGGCACACTCTTTACTAAGGATTGTCTCTTACATAAACAACCTGGTAAGCAGGGTTTACCCACATGTCCACAGAGCCAGAGGTGACATTCACACAGCATGCAGGTAATGGGCCTCAAGTCAGCCTCAGGGAGGGAGTGCTCCATGATGAGGGACAGTGTGGTGGGACACAACATGTGCATAACTGGGAGAACAGTGACTGATGCACCACAACACACAGCATGCAGGTAATGGGCCTCAAGTCAGCCTCAGGGAGGGAGTGCTCCATGATGAGGGACAGACTATGGTGGCACACAACATGTGCATAACTGGGAGAACAGTGACTGATGCACCACAGCAATGACGGCTCCCTAAAACTAACACTTCCTTACCTGGAAGAGTCGTGAAGCTTTCCACGGAGGAGAATGGACCAAAACCTTTGACACTGTGAGTGTGCATCTTGTGCAAATACTTCCTTGAAGGCGTCAGTCCATGGACGGTAGGGGTGAGCCAGTCCCCCGTCACTTCCCCCGTCACCCAGTCACTGACAGTTTGGTCCGTGGTGAGGAATATCACGTAGCCTGGAACAAACAAAATTACTCTCCCAATAATCTTTTTTTAACCGTGTACCAGTGACAGGCAAAATTTGTGGCTTTACCGTGTAGCAGCAACGGGCCTAATTTTTGCTATGATATAAGCCCCCAAAATAGATGATGCATAAACTGATCACAAATGCATTGATATATATTATAAAATGGTTTGCCTGAGTGATGATTTTCTCTCTCTCTCTCTCTTTTTTACGTCGCGGCCTATTGCGCCGGTAGGCTTCTTCCCGGTGGGTCCTGATGGTCGGCCCAAGGCAGTGCTTAGAGTGGCCTTTCAGAAACATGATCCCTGCAGCTACTGGGTTAAGTGCTGCCCATAGCTCCAGTAGGCTCTTTGGAGGGGCCTCTTGGATGACCCCAGCCCGGTAGTGGCTCAGGCAAATTGTATTTATAGTGGCTGACAAGATGTATGGTTCTTGCTTCCTGCCTGGCCCACCACCATGACCTAAGTCACTGTTTATTTACTATATATCCAGGTCTTTTCCACGTCAGTGAAGGTGTGTTCCCTTAACTATGTAGTCTAGTACATCACTGTGGTTTGGCACACTGACTCTTTTTTATTTTTATAATTTGAAGATGCCATCCTGGTAACCCATCAGCTCACCTGTGATCCTCCCATTGTTCCGCTGCAGCGGCTGCCGGGTGAAGGTGGTGGTGGACGGCTGCCGGGTGAAGGTGGTGGTGGACGGCTGCCGGGTGAAGGTGGTGGTGGACGGCTGGCCAGGGAGGGCCAGGACGGTCAGGCCACCAGCAGGGTGTTGGAGGCCACCAGGCTATAGGGGGACTCACGCCAAACCTGATGGGGACAAGTGTGTGGGAAAAAGTGTGATTTTGGCACACCAAAACTTCAAAGTTCCCCTATCATGCATTATATATATATATATATATATATATATATATATATATATATATATATATATATATATATATATATATATATATATATATATATATATATATATATATATATATATATATATATATATATATATATATATATATATATATATATATATATATATATATATATATATATATATATATATATATATATATATATATATATATATATATATATATCCTGGTGAGTGATTCAAAAGTTTCCATAGGTTACTTTAAGTTTAAGTTTAGGCCTGTAAGTCTGAGCACAGTCAAGGATCCAGATACATACTTGTTCAGTACTTGTTTGTAGTTGGTACAGGAGCAGGTTTAGGACAGATAGAGTTGCCTGAAGTTGTCATTTTCATGACAGAATATTATATTATTACCATACAGAAGAATATCTACTTCTATTCTGTTACGGTTTGGTTGCAAACCTTGGTTGCTATTATGATACATTGCCGGCCAAGTTAGTAAAGACTAAAGGAGGCTGATTTTTTACCTAGTAAAAAACATGTCAAGTTGGCAACATTAGCGCAGGAGGATATAATAATGTAGGAATCTTTTTTTTATACTTTGAAGAGAATAAATGAATCATTGCACATGAATAGGTTGTTTTACTTTATCATCTTTGGAGCACATCATTTTACCTATGGAATATTTTACTCAGAAAAAATACAAATAAAATCAATGATTTAATCATATGATTAAATCAATTTGATTAAATTATTGCCAACCCTGCTGTGCTGTTTCTAATACCATTATGTAAGGTTCATTTTTAAGTATTTGCAAAAGGTCAATGAAAAAATCAATATCTCAAACACTAATAATAGCTCACCCTATGAGTCATAATTTCTCTGTGCCTCATCACAGCAAGGATTCAGCTGTGCAGGATTTCCTTGAGAAGTGTTGCAGGACTGAGTGAATATTTACTGAAAGAAGAACGAAGGCTTCCAGCACTGTGGTCTCACCCTGATGGTCTTCACAGCAAACTCACACACTGTTGATGGCTTGAGGCTGTCAATGAGGCAGGTCACATCCGTGGCGTTGACGTAGCGGCTGGAGGATGAGGACGAGAAGGTGGTGCAGCTGTTGTACTGCAGGAGTCAAAGGTCAGTATTAACAGGGAGTCAGGTACAAGGACGGAGGGAAAACATAAGAAAGGTCACTGGATGAAGGACTGGCTTGTGAAATGAGACATGAATGACAGGAGGATAGGAAGGGTGTGAGGGAGTGCTTGCAGGAAAAAGAGGATGTATAAGTGAAGGATAAGGATGTATGAGGGAGGATATGAGGTGTATAAGGGACTGTTTGCAGGAAAAAGAGGATGCATGAGTTATGAATAAGGATGTGAGGTGAACGTGAGGTGAATAAGGGAGTTTGCTGGGACGAGAGTATGAGTAAGTAATGGATAAGGATATAGAGAGGAAGATATGAGGTGAATGAGGGGCTGTTTGTAGGAGGGAGAAGGATGCAAGTTACGAATAAGGATGTGGAGAGGTGGATATGTGGTGAATAAGGGAGTGTGTGCAGGGAAACAAGAATGTGTAAGTGGTGAATAAGTTCCTTGACAAATGACTAACTTTTCCGCTGCTGTGTTGATGCAAGTGGCAAGTCTGTGACACAGTGCACAAAGAACATGAGATAAAACATATATTTTCCAGCTGATGACTGCCCTCCCTGAAGCAGCCCAGCAACACTACCCAAAACTGACCTCTTTTGACCTCCCATTCTTCATGCTTGTGTTTGGAACGGCATCTAGTGGCCTTTTAATTGTTGTTTAATTTGTTTACCTTGAGTTGCCTCCCTTGAAAAAAAAAATAATAATAATAATAATAAATAAATAAATAAATCACCTGGTTCTGGCTCAGCATGGTGTCCGCCCACTGCAGCACCACGGTGAAGGGCGTCAGCACCACGGCCTTCACCCACACCGCCGGGTCCAGCGTGGGTGCCACCACCTCCTCCTCTGGCTGGGTGCGGACTTGCTGGTACACCGGTTGCCCGTCACCCACGTTGTTGAAGGCTCGCAGGCTTATCACAAACTCCATGTTGGGTTCTGAGGAGATGGAGAACTTGTTATGGACCTAATCGTAACAATACAACAATTTTTTCACGACCCTTAACCCGTCCGCTGCGATTGGCACGGATTTTGCCTTCACTGGTAGCCTGGTAACATAGTCCCAGGTCTTTCTCTCACTGTCTGTGGTGGATAGTGGAGTGTTTCCCATGTGGTATTGGTGTGCTGGATATCCCCTCCCAAGGTGCAGGACTACACTTTTCTTCACTGAATTGTAGCCACGGACACTTTTTGTTCCATTCCTGTAGCTTGGCGAGGTCTGCTGCTAGGAAATCCGCAGTCAAGGGGTTAAACTGGGCAGAACAGATAACAAATAAGATAGACTAACAGACAACAGGTAGAAAGACAGATAACAGGCCACGGATAACCAATGAATAACCTGACTAACATTATGACCACCCAGGAAATATCTGAGAGTTCAGGGCAGACAGAGGAATGAGCCTGAACGATGATGAGTCTGAAAATGGCAACTCAGAATACCACCTCCTTTCCCTCAATAATTGCTCTCATGGTCCAGGGTCTTCACAATATGGAGAGCTAACTTTATGATGGTGTGTAAATACTTTTCTGTGTGTGTTTGTGTGTGTGTGTGTGTGTGTGTGTGTGTGTGTGTGTGTGTGTGTGTGAAATGTTAACAGACTCAATAAATGTTTAACTATGATCTACTTAGCAAGATCTCTACCTTCACTTTACTTTGCTTAAATGAAAACTTGTTATGGACTCCATCATCATTTTTTTTGGAGGGGTGAATGTAATGTTAACTCCAGACTCAATAAATGGTTAACTATGATATCATTTAACCCATTGACTGTGGATTTCCTACCAGAAGACCTCACCAAGCTATAGAAATGGATCAAAATGTTTCTACTAAAATTCAGTGAAGAAAAATGTAAAGTCCTGCACCTTGGGAGGGGATATCCAGCACACCAATACCACATGGGAAACACTCCACTGTCCACCAGAGAGGCAGAGAAAGGTTACCAGACTAACAGTGAGGGCAAATCCATGCCAATCGCATTTGACAGGCTAACAAAATCTTTACCTTCTCTTGGCTCAACACAAATGTAGAAGTGGCTAATTCAAAATCCCTGTCTTGTGGAGAATCACACTGCAGGTCTGCATACTACTAGGCCAGAAAATGGAGAATTAGTCACAAATGATCATCTTACACACCCAGCTTATCAATGATGTAACCGCGCTGCTTGCTGTCCACGATCTTGGAGTAGATGTCCGCCACGCCTTGGTCCCAGGCAATGGTGTAGCCGCACAGCAGCACATTGTGCTGTGCGGGGGGCTGCCAGCACACCCTGATGTGGTCAGTCAGCGCCACGGCTGTAATGGACCACAAGACACTGCAGATAACACAGTGACTCCACCATCATGATCACTATGTAGGTTTTATCATGGCTTCCAAACATGAATATTTTGTACCATGAAAACAAAATTATACAAATGTATTGTACCTGTAAGTTATCCTAAATTCTATACACAACACATATATTAGGTTTATACTGTTTGTTGGGAATTAAGAATGTAAGTGATGGATAAGGAGGTAGGAGGTAGGAGGGACAATTTGAAGGGGACAGAGGATGTAAATCACAACACTGAGGGAAACACTCACCCTTCAGACCAACTGGCTTGTCTGGGACCCTGTTTTCATGGAGGTCATTGGTGAGGTCCCCGCCAGGGTGGACTGAGTGTATGGGCAGTGCCGTTGACCGTGAGTGCTGCAAGATGGAAATGGAAAATGAAAATGAGGAGCTGTTAGCATATTCTCAACATGGAAAAACTCCACTTGCATTAAAATTTACTCTGTTGAAATGAAATGGGAAAAGTATATTTGTCCCCTTGAATGTGCATTTCCTAGCAGAAGACCTCATCAAGCTACAGGAGTGGAACAAAAAGTGGCTGCTACAATTCAATGAAGAAAATGTAGTCCTGCACCTTGGGAGAGGATATCCAGCACACCAATACCACATGGGAAACACTCCACTATCCACCACAGAGACAGAGAAAGACATGAAACTATATATATGATACTAGGCTAACAGTGAAATCCAAACCCGTGCCAACCGCAGCGGACGGGTTAACCCAAACTACCTGCCCCGTCCACGGACCCCCATAGGGCACGGAGGGTAGACGACCGGGGCTTACATGTCAACGCCTACACGCCCCGCCACGGCACCGCTACAAGGCCGGGAGCACGAGGATAACAAGGGGGGGCACGTGGATAGCAGGGATAACAAGGGGCAGCACGGAGCACCGCGTTCTTTTCCTCTCTCCCCCGCGCGAGGTAAACAAACACTGAACAGCTGATGGCTGGGATTATTGTACAACGTTGCCAGATTGTCGTACTCAGTTTCTCATGTTTCCCAATTTCCATCCCCAAAACTGTTTCCTGGGTCACAATAACGATATTTATTTGTAGTTATTGTTGAAATGGTTTATTATTCATGTTTCCTGGTGATATTTATGCGGGAGAAGCTGGTAAAAGTAATGCTCCGAGTACGACAATCTGGAAACGATGCTGGGATAACTTGCCTTCATCATCTCGCCCTCGTGCATGTACCGGTTTTCGACGCTTAACCATTGCCAAAACACATCAGGAATCAACGGTTTTAGTGATAACTATATCTGAGTCTCGTTATTGGGCGCCAGAGACAGGTTTTGGGTGGGAGATCGGCAAATATAACAGGCTGACTGTAACGAGCTGGCAACTTCACGCCCGTGTGACTCGCCAGCGATACGAAATTGTCGTACTTGGAACATTATATTATATTATAGTTGTCTATCTATGATGTGTAAATTTATCTATTATTCATTTGTATTCGTCTAGTTGCTAAACTCGTGTGCTCCAGTTAAACTGTTAATTGACTCTCCTTGCTGACATCATCCCGGTAAATATAAGTGCTGCATTCCACTGACACTATTTTTCAAGCACCTTCCTCACCACAAAACTGTTCTTGTTTCCTCTAATGACTGACTCACTGACTGCTTGATTAACTGACTGACTGACTGGTTGACTAATTGACTGACTGACTAACTGACTGACTGCCTGACCGCATGATATACTGACTGACTATATAGCTGGTTAACTGACTGACTGAATGAATGATGGATTGACTGTCTGACAGACTGACCGATTGCCTGGCAGACAAACTGGTTGACTGACTGACTGAATGAATGATGGATTGACTGTCTGACAGACTGACCGATTGCCTGACAGACAAACTGGTTGACTGACTGACTGAATGATTGAATGAGATTGATCGACTGATAGAAGGTTTACGAGTGGTGGAGCGCCGAGGTGAGTTTCGACAGGGGATGCTTGCAGCCTGTGTCGATCTCAGGAAGGCGTTTGATTCAGTGCATCGATCGTGAGGCACTCTGGGATCTTCTGCGACTCCGTGGGATTCCTGCGAGGACTATTGGTTTGCTGACTGGCCTGTATTCTGGGACAGAGAGTGCTGTGAAGTGTGTGTGGGGGGGGGCTTGTCCAGCCTCTTTCCCGTGAATGCGGGAGTGAGGCAGGGCTGTGACCTTGCCCCAGCGCTTTTCAACACTTGTATGGACTGGGTACTGGGCAGAGTTGTGGACCTGCGGAGCATCCATTGGCAATACCAGGGTCCTTGTTTTTGCCGATGATGCAGTAATCCTGGCGGAGTCGCTGGAGGTCTTGGTGATGGCTCTCGAGGCACTGCACGAGGCGGCGAAGCCCTTGGGACTCCAGGTCTCCTGGGCCAAGACCAAGGTACAGGTGTTTGGAGGCTTGCTGGATGACACAGTACAGTCTGTTCATGCGTGTGGCGAGGACGTTGAAATCTCGGAAAGTTTCACGTATCTTGGTAGCGTAGTTCATAACAACGGTGAGTCTGGCCAGGAAGTCTTACGGCGGATTGGTCTGGCCCACGGTGCTATGGACTCGCTCAACACGAGTATATGGCGTTGTCGATACCTGTGCAGGTGTACAAAGACGCGGATCTTCAATTCCCGTGTGCTCCCTGTCTTACTCCATGGTTGTGAGACATGGACTCTTAACGGGGACCTGGAGAGGCGGATTGATGCCTTTAGTAATAAGTGTCTACGCAGAATCATGGGATATCGCTGGAAGGACTTTGTGTCAAACAGGCGACTACTCCGTGAGGCTGATTCGACATATATTACCTGCATAGTCCGTCAACGCCAACTCCGGCTATACGGGCACGTTTTCCGGAAGCTGATCCTGCTCATCGGGTTGTCTCTGTGAGAGACAATCCTGAGTGGAGGAGGCCACGGGGACGCCCACGGAGTTCGTGGCTTAAGCAAGTCGATAGATCCTGCCGGGAGGT
>NW_026110752.1:0-2500 GCF_024679095.1 Eriocheir sinensis
GTCAGTCAGCCACTCAATCAGTCACTCAGTCAGTAATTCGGTCCAGTGATCAGTAGTCAGTCAGTCAACCAATCAACTGCTCAAAACGGTCCGCCAACCACTCAGTCAGTCGCCAGTCAGTAGCCAGTCACTCACTCACTCCTCCTCACCTTCCACCAAATTGAGTCATTAGTCATTCAATCAGTCATCAGCCAGTCACGTCAGTCAGTTACGTCTATTCAGTCGTCAGTTATTCAACCAGTCATTAGTCGGTCAGCCAGTCAGTCAGTCGGTCAGCCAGTGGTCGGTCCAGCCAGTCAGTCGGTCAGTCAGCCACAGTCAGTCAAGTCGGTATTCAGTCAATCAGTCGAGTAGTCAGCCAATCAGTAGTTAGTCAAGTCAGTTGTTCAGTCAGCCAGTCAGTCGGTCACCCAGTCAGTAGTCAACTTCCCCAACCCTTTCCCAACCAGGCGTGAAGTCTGCAAAAGGCCGCGGATTATCAAATTCTTAATTTCGCTGGAGGGCAGAAAAAAGCAGGAATATTGCGTTTCTCTCTTTGTTGACTGGAGGCTTGAAGGGAAAAAAAAGGCTGGAGTATGTTGGTATGTGATGCGTGTTTTTGTCTAACCTTCTTTTCTGTCTCCGTCATTATCTCACTCTATATTTCCAGTTGTTATTATCTTTATCTCTCTGCCTGCTATCCAACTGTCCGGTTATTAGCTGTTTTCTTTTGCCAATGTGTGTCCCCGGTTTTTGGTCTTGTCTGGAACGTTCTCTATTTGATTGTCTATTTGTTTGTAAGTCCTATCTCAGCCTGTTTCTTTTATTTGTCTTTGTGTGTTTGTTTTCTGTTTTTTCAGTCCATTCACTCCCTGTTCTTCACTCGTCACTTTCGTTTCTTTGTCTGTCTGCCTGACCACTATGTCAATCTGTCTCTGTTTGTCTAAGGTCTATCTGTCTGTCTGCCTCTCTCTCTCTCTCTCTCTCTCTTCTCTCATCTCTCTCTCTCCTCTCTCTCTCTCTCTCTCTCTCTCTCTCTCTCTCTCTCTCTCTCTCTCTCTTCTCATCTCTCTCTCTCTCTCTCTCTCTCTCTCTCTCTCTCTCTCTCTCTCTCTCTCTCTCTCTCTCTCTCTCTCCTCTCTCTCTCTCTCTCTCTCTCTCTCTCTCTCTCTCTCTCTCTCTCTCTCTCTCTCCAGCTAATATGTAACACAAATGTTAAAATCTACCAATAAATTCTATGACCCTGACAGAAATGTCTCAGTTTACATTCTTTCCTTTCCTCCTCTTACGAACAAGAGGTATAAAATATCCTTGCCATAAAAGAAGAAAAGCGGAGTGAGGATCTCTCTCTCTCTCTCTCTCTCCTCTCTCTCTCTCTCTCTCTCTCTCTCCTCTCTCTCTCGTCTCTCTCTCTCTCTCTCTCTCTCTCTCTCTCTCTCCTCTCTCTCTCTCTCTCTCTCTCTCTCTCTCTCTCTCTCTCTCTCTCTCTCTCTCTCTCTCTCTCTCTCTCTCTCTCTCTCTCTCTCTCTCAACTTTATTATATTTGTGAGTATTTGGTTTTATCTTCATTTGCTCGTTCTCTTCTGTTTTGATTTATTTTTTGTTTTGTTTTGTTCTTTTTATTCTCGTTCTCTTTCTCCTTGCTCTTTTCTTCCTCTTCCTTTTCTTTCCTTCCTTTCTTTTCTCCATTTCCTTTTATCCTTTACTCTTCCTCCTCTAATGAATATCAGGTTACTATGCCCTTAGATGTTTCTAAATGGGAGGAAGACGAGACGAACAAGAAACAGCGAGCGAGCAGGGAAACAGAGAGAGAGAGAGAGAGATAGAGAGAGAGACAAAGACTTTTATAACTATAGTGGCCTCCATCAGTGATGTTCTGTGACAAAGACTAAACCAATTCAACTCTAAATCGGTGACAAATATGCACACGTGCTAGTCATATTAATTTCGTTGATTACCTCAATGCCGCAGCCTGTAATGAGAGAGCATAATGAAGAGCAAATAATTGTTTCTTCAAGTCTTTACATCAGAGAGGAAATATAGAAAAATTTAGCGCATGAGAATAAAAGTGTCTTCCTGGGTAAAAGAGGAGACAGACAATCACGCTCTTGTTTAAGCATACAGAGACAAAAAGACCGGGAAAGGAAAAGAAACCGAGCCAAAAAGATTGTGCAAATGAAAAACAAAATCGCCAAGAACGTTAAAAAATTGAAAGGAAAACGCTACTTTGTGCTTACCAAATATTAGGTTGACTCGTCATAAAAATCAACATCTATCGCATCATTTGAACTCTTTATTTAATTCACTTCTTAAACTCTACCTTTCAGTGGCTTCTATCAGACATCAGCTTGAATAAAAGGAGAGAAATAAGGACTTTCATATCCACCTAAGCATTGCACAAGACACTTACGCAACAGCAGAAGTATAGAAAAACGGAGAGAGAAACACAATAAAACTAAACAAACACAAACACACACACACACACACACACACACACACACACACACACACACACACACAC
>NW_026110752.1:5000-76725 GCF_024679095.1 Eriocheir sinensis
TCGTGTCATTTGAACCTCAAAGTAATAAACAAAAAATAAACATTCATAAAAAAAATATACATAAATTTCCGCATCAAAAATTCATGAGCGATTCCGACTTTCCATCGTGTGGTGAAATTCGTGTTTTAACTCTTCATGAATTATTCACCCGAAAAGAATAAATGTGTATTATTACTTTTATTTATAAAATCAAATTGTTTTTTTAGATATTCTTCAAATCCTAAAATTTGGAAAAGTTATTTGAACAGAAAATAAACCTGCAACAAACATCTAGCAATCGCACACAGGTATGGGCATAAACGCACACACACACACACACACACACACACACACACACACACACACACACATGCAATCTGCGTAACCAAATCAGCGAGCACACGGCAACATGAACACTAACAACATTCGCCACCTTCCGCCAATCAACTTTGCACACAATTACTCAACAACATTCCTGAAACAGATTTTTTGTGTTGTTGATTTCTTTACTCTTTCCGCGTGAAGCAATACAACAAACAT
Organism: Eriocheir sinensis; assembly: GCF_024679095.1. Lineage (NCBI taxonomy): Eukaryota > Metazoa > Arthropoda > Malacostraca > Decapoda > Varunidae > Eriocheir > Eriocheir sinensis. The sequence goes on from NW_026110752.1 coordinate 5,520, forward strand.
CTACTTTTCAAGCATAACGTTTATCATTTGAAGCACAATTGTTATATTTTGTACAAGTCTCCCTCTCTCAGAAGATATACTCTTGACGATGGAGGACAACCAATAATGAGAGACTGCAGGGCGTGTAACTCAACATTAGAATCCTATTTCCAGAACAATATTCCTCTGAGAACAAGATCAGATCCATTAATAAGACATTATAGGGCGTCTGTCAATAACGATATCCTTTCTCTGCCGCTACATGCCCCAGAGAACAAATTATTGCCTTTAATGAGAACGCTATCGAGACCTTAACTCAACACTCCCTCCATCCTCAGCCGCAGCTTAGTCTCCGGCGCGGCATCGATGTCTACGTTCGAACAAAAACAGAATCGCGGCCAGAACTCAAAATCAGCAATGCAGTCACTCACACAGGCTTTCAGAGCGGCGAAAGTGAGAGCGAAAAAAAAGTGTATCATCAGAAGCGGAGGAAAATTTGATGGTTACGAAATCAACTTCCAAAGCCAGACTGAAATTAAAGATTTTGGTAATAGTTGAAAATGCTCTCGAGGAAGACGTGAAGTAAGTAAACAGAAAGAAAATGCATCCAATTTTCTTCTTCTTCGTGAGGACTTCATTATCACTCTTACGGGAGATAATTGGAGATTGGACGAGAGAGAGAGAATTAGATTTTAACCGCCTTTCTTTTTGCCTTCCTCTACAGGGTATACGAGCAATGCTCTTATTCCTCCTCCTCCTCTTATTCCTCCTCCTCCTCCTCCTCCTCCTCCTCCTCCTCCTCCTAATGCTACTCCTCCTCGTTCTCCTTCTCATCTCCTCCTCAGCCATTTTCATTTTCTCATCCACTTTTTATTTCTCCTTTCTCTTATCATCCAGTATCTTCCTTTATCTGTCCTTGTATTTCTTGTTTCTCTGTTTATCTTCTTACTTCATACGTTACTATCCTTGTCATCTTATTTGTATCGTTTCTCTTCTCCATTCAGCTTTTTGTCTTTCTTATCTAGTTTCTTTTGAACCTTCCTGCATTGTTTTCGCCCCTAAATCATTCTGGTCTTTTTTCCTTCATCCATTTCTGTTTAAACTTCTTTTTGGTAATTATTTGTATACCTACTTTATTCCTTCTTAGTTCTCCTATTTCCTCTATTTTCTTCACTGGCTCCTGTCGCTTTCCATATGCTGTTCCTTCTGCTAATCCTCTCCTTTATTCTCCCCAAGTTGTCTTCTCTCTCCTTTAATACCCCAGACAGAAGTATCATCCTCACACATCTCTCCCTCTCATCCCCTAAAACCACCATTACCACCAGTACATGCATCACACAAGGCTATCACCATCACTCAGCCGCCGCCACAACAACCGCCACAGTCCCCGCCGCTCCCATTGTAATACGGAGGAGTAATACAATGAAGTCGAGGGGATGGCAAGGAGGGTCACCACTAAGCATAAGGGTCTGTCCTCTCTCTCTCTCCCTCGTTACTTATCTACGTCCATCTATCTTTCTATCTATCTATCTATCGGTGTATCTATCTATTGGGAAGAGGAAGGAAGGGAAAAGGAAGTCAAGAAGGAAGCGAGAGGTGATTAAAGATGAAGAAATAACATTAATGAGAAAGGGAAGAGAAAGGAGGAAGGAAGGGAAGAGGAAGTCAAGAAGGAAACGAGAGATAAAACATGAAGAAAGAACATTAATGAGAAAAGGAAGAGGAAGAAGGAAGGAAGGGAAGAGGAAGTACAGACGGAAGCTAGTGTGTATAAAAGGGACTTGAAGAGGAAGAAAGGACGAAAACGAGACTGAGAGAAAGGAGGAAGGTAGGTCATGCAAGGAAAGAGCAACCTAAGAGGGGAAAATGGGTACTTAGGAGAGAAAATAGAGGACAGAAAAGAGAAAGAAAGAGAAAGGCGGAAGAAGGAGGAAGGAAAGGAAGCAGGGAGGTCAGAGCAGACGATGGAGGTGGGTTAAAAAAAGGAAAATAAGGGAAGGAAAAAAAAATGAAGAGAGAGATTAAGGAAAGAAGGGAGAATGGGAAGGGATAGATAGGAAGTAGGAAGGTGGGAACAGACGATGGAGGTAGGTTAAAAAAGGAAAATAAGGGAAGGAAAAATAAATGAAAAGAGAGAGATTAAGGAAAGAAGGGAGAATGGGAAGCGATAGATAGGAAGTAGGAAGGTAGGAACAGACGATGGAGGTGGGTTAAAAAAAAAAAAGATATTAAAAGCCTAAAAAGAAGAAAGGAAAAGAGAAGGAAGGGAAGGAAGGAAGGGAGAGAAGTGAAGAATGAGAGGAAGGTTACTGCGGGGTGTTTGGGCCTCGAGGTCACTCAAGGAAACGTTAGAGAGGCAAAAAATAAAAGGAAAAGTATTGGAAAAATGAGTTACGAGGAAAAGAATAGCGATGGAAAGAGAGAAGGGAATCGGGAAACAAAGGAAAGCCATTTATCATAGTCTGTCACGTCTTTACCCGTATTTTCTTTCTCGTTTTCTTCTTCATTTCCTGCAGTCCATTTTCTTTTTAGTTATTATTTTCTCAATGCCTACTAGTAGTCCTCCTCCTCCTCCGTCTTCTCCTCCTCTTCCTCCTCCTCTTCCCCCTCCTCCTGCTCCTTCAAGTGACAGACAAATTTAGCGGAAGAGGTCAAGAGTTACGGAGAAAATAGTGAAGGGTTTATTTTATTCTCTCTCTCTCTCTCTCTCTCTCTCTCTCTCTCTCTCTCTCTCTCTCTCTCTCTCTCTCTCTCTCTCTCTCTCTCTCTCTCTCTCTCTCTCTCTCTCTCTCTCTCTCTCTCTCCTAATTAAAAAAGACTCAATCTAACGCATTTTTCTGCATTCATGTTCCTCTTCTTTCTCGGTCATCCCTCTCCTCGGGAATCTCATCAACCTTGGCGCCTTGACGTGTAGTATTGGTAACAGTGATAGTAGTGGTAGTTGTGGTTGGTGGTGGTTGGTGGTGGTGGTGGTTGAGATAGTGGTGGTGGTGGTGGCAAACATTACATACATGCGAAGAGTCATCAAAGTCATTTAAGTGAGGCATAGGTCATAGGTTGAACTTAGTAGGAGCGAGGTGATGTCAGGAGGAGCGAAGAGTAAACAAGAATGAGAGCAAGAGAATGAATGAAGTAGAAGGCAAAAATAAATAAGGCTGGGACGTGATATCGCTCGCTCCCGCCACCCACGCCGCCACATTTTCCATCGCGGCGTGAATGGCAGCGAGGCGGGACAAAGCACTGTGTTGAAATATAGCGGAACCATTAATTAACGACTATATTACTGGCACTATCATACTAAACTTTTATTTCATGGCTCGTTATACGTAGGGAGCGGGACTAGTTATGCTTTTTTGTTGACGGCGTGGGTGTGAGGGAGAATGATTTATTTTTATTTTTTTATAATAACAGCGATGACGGCACATGTATAGGGTAACAACGATGCTAATATTCGAGGCGTGATACAGAGTGAGCATGTGATGGAAATAGAGTGAAATTTAATAGAAAGGAAAGCAACGCTGAATGAAGTCGTCAATCGGAAGTGCAGGAATTGACACACACACACACACACACACACACACACACACACACACACACACACACACACACACACACACACACACACACACACACAACCCCCCCACCCCCCTTTCACACATACACAGGGTTGGTGGGACTTAGAACTAAATTCCTCAACTCTTCTTTCATTAAAACTTTGAATACAGAGGGCGCGGCGGGAGCAGTAGGGGTGGCCGAGGCAGCAGGGGCGGCGGCCGGGGTGGCGGAGCGATGAACACCCAAGTTAAATTAAACTACAAAGCCATTAGGTAGTTCCCCTGGACCAATGTTGCTGGCGGTGGCGGGTGTCTCCCTCCCTGCTAATCCCTCGCCCTAGCCACGCCCTGAGGGAAAGACTGAAGGGGATACATACGTGAACTTAATAATTAAATATCTCGAAACACAGGCCCTGGATGCGTTAAGGTTATCATTGTTCCCCTTAATTGTTAGGTGTTGTCTTTCTCCTCTTCATTTTCATTTTTTTTCCTTATGTTCTACCTTTTCTTTCTGCGCTCTCTAATTAAATGTCTATTGTTGTTATCTCTTTTTCTAATCTTTTTTTTCTTCCTAAATGATTGCTTTTTGCATCTTTTATTGCGCCTTTAAGCCGACAAAATTTTAGATGAATAGTTTCTAACCTAACATGTCACTCCCGTATACCCAAATCTCTAAATTGTCTTCTATTTGCTGTTGTTGTTGTTTTGTCAAATTTATTCTTTCTTTGGACATCTCATATTATCCTTTATTAGAAGCCATTTCCTTGATGCCTTATTCTATTCTTTAACAAACACATCTGAACACAATATAACCTTCATGCAACCCTTTCTTTACTCTATAACCTTTCTGAGCCCTCAACCCTCTAACCTCTAACCCTCTAACCCTTGCGCGCCCTCAATAATATGTCATTCCCTCTCCAGCCTTCCCTTCCTCCCCTACTCTAACTTAACCAAGCCTCGTTACCCCTTTGCCTCCATATACAGCAGCGCCTGTCTGTCTGTTCAACTGTTCATCCATTATACATCTCTCGAAAAATCAATTTGTAAATAAAAAATGGTATTGTGTTTTGGTATGCTTCGGTGCTTCACTTCCATAAAGCTTTTTACATACAAAACGTTATGCTATCCATTTTTCTTCAGTACGCGAACAATTTTGTGCATATCGTTTTTATCTGGAAAAATAAAAGTCTCCTCCTCTCTTTTCTATTTCATCACTCATTCTTTTAGTCGCGGTATTTTGCTTATTCTTTTACATTTTTACCGAGTCTTCCTTTCCCCTTCCTACACATCTGCTTCCCATCCTCTATTTGCTTTACCTGAATTTCATCCCCAAGAGACTTATCCTTTTATTTATCCCTTTGTTGTATATCCTCTTGCTCCTCCCTGCATATTTTGGCGTTACTTTCATCTTTTCTGCGTTCACCTTTTATCCTTTGTCCCCTTGAGTCTCCCGCATACCTCTGCCCTCCTTTGTTCTCCACCCTCAACCCATTTTTCCCACTTCACCCTTCGTTTTTTCTCCATTTCATTCATATTTCCGTCTTTCTAATCTTATTTTCTTCTTCTTTGGGTCTCAGTTCCTCTTTCACTCTCTCATTTTTAATCTTATTAATGTCATACCCTGTTCATATTTTTTTCAACAGCATCCCAGCCTTCTCTCTCTCTCTCTCTCTCTCTCTCTCTCTCTCTCTCTCTCTCTCTCTCTCTCTCTCTCTCTCTCTCTCTCTCTCTCTCTCTCTCTCTCTCTCTCTCTCTCTCTCTCTCTCTCTCTCTCTCTCTCTCTCTCTCTCTCTCCCAATTATTTTACCCTACTCATATTTCTTTCTTTCTACAGCCTCCCTTGCCGGTCTTCCCATTCTCTCTCCCTCCTGCCTCCTCTTTTCTGTTCGCCTTTCCATCCCTTTCTCTCGTCTTCATTACTGCACTTATTATTTTCAAACCCTACTCGCATTTCTTTCTTTCAACAGCATCCCTTCCTCCTCTTCCCATTCTCTCTCTCTCTCTCTCTCCTGCCCTATATCCGTCCCCCTCTCTCGCTCTCTCCCTCACCAGCTATTCCTATATATTATTGAAGAGCTCAGATCCGTCATTAACCTACTGAGGAATGTTTATTAGTGTTTTAGGAATGTGGCTCTTAATAATAACTATGAGGGGAAAGAGGATGGGAGAAGAGGAAGAGGAGAACTAGGGTAAGGAAGTGAGGAGGAGGAGGAGGAGGAGGAGGAAGGTAGTAATTGTAGCGTTATTGGTAATCTTTTCCTTCTTCTTTCCTTTTATCTTTTACTTCTGTGTTTTCCTTTTTATCTTTTTGTTATCTTTTATTCTTTTTTTATCTTTTTAGCTTTTTTCATCATTTTTTTCTTTTTTTATATCTTTTACCTCTGCGTTTTTCTTTTTTTCTCTCCCGGCGGCCACTCTTTCTCGTCACATTTCTCTCTCTCTCTCTCTCTCTCTCTCTCTCTCTCTCTCTCTCTCTCTCTCTCTCTCTCTCTCTCTCTCTCTCTCTCTCTCTCTCTCTCTCTCTCTCTCTCTCTCTCTCTCTCTCTCTCTCTCTCTCTCTCTCTCTCTCTCTCTCTCTCGGGCCTCCTTCATGTCCTAACCTCTTTATATTTCTTCATTCCGTTTTTCCCTTTCCTTCCATTTTCTCCCTTGCTCTTGTTCCCTCCAGCTACACATGTCATTTCACTCCTTGGTTATTTTTTTATTGATTCCATTCCCTTCTCGTCTTCCCACTTTTTGTCAATTCCCTTCCCTTCCCGTCTTTCCAGTTTTGGCCGCTTTCCTTTTCCTCGACTTCTTTTTCAGCGTCCGTCACTTCCAATCATCCTCCCTTCGCCCTCCGTCCGTCATCCCTTTCTTCATCTTAATCCTTATAATCAATCATGTTACCGTGTTTTGACTCAATGGTGGATCAAGGTCGACGGAGCTACACCGAAATATTTGTGTATGAAAAAACGAATATATGTTCTGTTGAAGTATGTCTTTCAACCACATAAGAGAATAGTAAATGTAAAAATGATTAGGTTTTGCAGCAACCAGCCTCTCTCTCTCTCTCTCTCTCTCTCTCTCTCTCTCTCTCTCTCTCTCTCTCTCTCTCTCTCTCTCTCTCTCTCTCTCTCTCTCTCTCTCTCTCTCTCTCTCTCTCTCTCTCTCTCTCTCTCTCTCTCTCTCTCTCTCTCTCTTTTCGTAGCATGGGAGTAACTAGTTCAATAAAATATGTAGTAACAATATATATTTTTATTTACTCAGAACTAAAAACAAGGGAGAAACAACGATGGGGAGAGGAACGTAATTACTTTTCATTTATACTTTTCTAGGACGGACAACAAATAGCTCCACCATGAAAACTGCAAGGAGTAAATTAACGCTTTTGGAAAGGAAAGGAAGGAAATGAATGGGAAGGAAAACAAATGAAGGAAGGAGAAGAAAATGAAAGAAATGGAAGGGAAGTGAAGGAGAGGGAAAACATGGAGGTCCAGGGAGGAAAGGTAAAAATGTTTGCCTTTAATTAATGGGATAAATTTTATGGAGTTAAGAGAAGTGGTCATTATAAAACTGCGATGAACGTTAGAGGAAGATTACTCTTACGTTAGCCAAAATGATTATGTTTGCATCTTAATTAACAAGGAGAGATGGGCGCGTTTTATAATCCGGGTAAAACAAGCGTTATTTTTAGTCCCCCCAAAAAAATGTTACAGTTTCTATTAGCAATTTTGTTTACATCGTTATATTGGAGGTCATTTAGATCAGTGTGAGGTCAAGGTCAAGAAAATTATTTGCTGAGTAGAAAAATAAGCGCCAGGTAGGGGACACTTAATTACCGGCGAAGTTCAGGTGTGCTGGGTTCTAGAGGCGGGGCGCGTATGGTCGTGTTCGAGGGGAAGGTCAACGCCACGGGAAAGTTTGAGTGGAGACATCTAACAAAGGGTTGGCGGAAGGGGGAAAGTTAATTAAGTTTTCACAAGGGAAAGACACCTGGAATCTATACAAAAAAAGAATTATTTGATTTTCTCTAAGGGGAATGTTACGTGCCGGAACTTAAGATGAAGAAGAATATATATAGTAACCTTTAATTTCATCACTGATATGGGCGACGTGATTAGCAAAATGTTGTTCTGCGAGATAACGAAAAGCTGGCGTATTCGTATTTTTTTTACAACAAAGGAAACAGCTCAAAGGCACACAAAAAAGGAAACCATAATAAAAGAAAAAGCCCGCTACTTCCTGCTCCTAAAAAGAATCAAAAGAGGTGGCCGAAAGAGAGGTCAAATAGTATCAGTATTTATTAGAACATGAATAATTTGAATAGTTTTTAATTATAGTAGAAATCGTAAATCCATAAAAGTGATTAGAAGGAGTATATCAAAGACGAAAATGTATATCAAATTAATTTCACACCATAAAAATGAGAAACGCTACTTATGCGGAGCTGCGGCCTAACCATCTTTCCCTCCCCTGCTCATGCCTTCTCGGAACCTCATGTAATAGTCGTAAGGAGACGATAATTCGTTTAAGTTTCTTCCTGCAGTAAAGTTTGCGTTTAAACTTTGCTGTACCAACACTTATAAACGCCTCTAACGGCTGCGATATGAGCTTTTGAGTTTATTTTTTTATTTCCTCATCTCTCTCTCTCTCTCTCTCTCTCTCGCTCGCTCCCTTGCTCTCGCTCTCGCTCTCTCTCTCTCTCTCTCTCTCTCTCTCTCTCTCTCTCTCTCTCTCTCTCTCTCTCTCTCTCTCTCTCTCTCTCTCTCTCTCTCTCTCTCTCTCTCTCTCTCTCTCTCTCTCTCTCTCTCTCTCTCTCTCTCTCTCTCTCTCTCTCTCTCTCTCTCTCTCTCTCTCTCTCTCTCTCTCTCTCTCTCTCTCTCTCTCTCTCTCTCTCTCTCTCTCTTTGTAATCTTGCAGTCTTCACCACAAACCGCAAATCGTCTGCTCACACAAAAACAGTAATCGCTTTCCTATACCACTTATTCTCTACTTCCATTCTTTCTTTCCTCTTTCCTTTTCGTCTCTTAACTTCCTTCTTTTCCTTTATCTTATTTTACTCTCCTTTACTTCACTCCTTCCCTTTATCATGACCTACCCCTCTGATTCTTCCTTTGTTCTCTACTCATCCTTCTTTCTCTCCTCCGCATCATCTGATATTCCACGGCACCTTCTTCAAGTCCGATCCCATCTTAGTTCCTCCTCCAAGCACTTCTCTCTCTCTCTCCTTCACTTTCCTCCCCCGCTCCTCCCACCCCTCCCGCCCAGGAAATGCTGCCATAAGTCACTCCCCGGCGCCGTGGTCATGCCTCATCCTAAATACAAGTCTTCTATTTCCACGTCAAAAGCACGGACATGGATCGAAGAGAAGAGAAAAATGTAGTCCATAAAATTTACGTTTTTTTGTGCCGCGCCATCGGGTCTCGGAGGGCTGAAGGAGGGTGAAGGGGAGGGATGGAGGGTGAGTTAGAGGGATGGAGGATGAAAGGGAGGGATGGAGGGTGAAAGGGAGGGTGAAGGTGACTGAAGAAGCGTGAAGAAGCGTAAAGGAAAATGGAGAAAAATAAAGAATAGTAAAGAAAGTTCTATTTGTTGACCTTTTTGATGATACTCTGGAAAAGCTTTGACCGCTGTGTTTCTAGCATATCTTTTTTTTACAGTAGAGGAAGCAGCTCAAGGGCAAAATAAAGCAATAATGAGAAAAACCCTGCTAAACATTGCCCTTTTAACCAGTTCTCTCTCTCTCGTCTTCCTCAGTCCCTTATTCTCACTCTCTCCGTTCCTCCTTTTTCTCCATGTTCCCTTCTTCTTACTCTCTCCCTCTTCATCTTTTTTCCTATCGTCCTCCACTTTCTTTAACATTCCCCCCTTTGGATTTCATGCCTTGCCTTCGGTTCCTTATTTTTTTTATTATTTCTTTGTTCTTATTTCCTCCCTTCCTCCTCCTCTTCTTCCTCCTCCTCCTCTCGAACGTACTGATTACTATATTGTTTCACCTTTATATAGGATCCCAGAAGTACAACATGCAGGAAAACCGCCCACTGCTCTTGGTGTTTGGAAATATTATAAATGCCTAAATCTGTCCCACAAAATGTTAATGAAAATGTCAGTCTCATGCACAGACGTCAGGATGAAATATTGAAGACATTTTTTAATTATATGAATAGGAATAATTTTGACCTAATTAAAAAATGTTTTGACCTCATCAGAAATATTGAGATGCAACCCACACACATTCATACACAATAAAATGTTGCCAAGTCTTTTATAAACATGAGAGAGAGAGAGCATTCCCCTCTTATGTCATAGGCCGCCGCCAGCCTTCGTAAAATATTGCCCTCCCCTTTTATCTGTCCTCCTCTTCCCTCCAGGCGCGATTTATGTCCCTTTTTTCTCTTCAATAATTCACTGGTGTCCGCGAGGCAGGCTGTGAGAATATGTTCTGTTCTCTCTCTCTCTCTCTCTCTCTCTCTCTCTCTCTCTCTCTCTCTCTCTCTCTCTCTCTCTCTCTCTCTCTGTCTCTCTCTCTCTCTCTCTCTCTCTCTCTCTCTCTCTCTCTCTCTCTCTCTCTCTCTCTCTCTCTCTCTCTCTCTCTCTCTCTCTCTCTCTCTGCTCTTCCACTTCCTCCATATCCATTTTTCTCATTTTTTCCTTCCTCTCCTTTCCTTCTTGTCGCGTCGTCCACATCTCCTTTTTCTCACTCCTTTCCTCTTCTCTTCTCTCTCTATCGTCTTCCTCAATCTCTTCTTCTAACTCTTTCCCTTCCTCCTCTTTCTCCATGTTCCCTTCTTCTTCCTCTTTCCTTCCTCATCTTTTTTTATATCGTCCTCCACTTTCTTTTACTTTCCCCGCCCCTTTTGGATTTCATGTCTCGCCTTTGGTCCCTTCTCTTTTCTTATTTCTTTGTTCTTATTCCTTCCCTTCCTCCTCCTCCTCTTCTCTCATATTTTTTTTCTCTCACACTCCCGCCATTCATCTTCTCTTCCTCTCCTTTTATTTTCCTTTCATCTCTCCTCTCGTTCCAACGTTCTTAAGTCTTCTTTTTTTCTTCTGATCCTCCTTCCTACATTCCGCTTCGATTCCCAACCTCGGTATTTTTTTTCTTTCCTGGTTAGATTTATATTCCTTCTGTAATATGCATGCTGTCCCTTATTTTTGGTGCATATATTAGAGTTTTTTTTTATTTTGTGCAATCTCTATTTCTTAACTCTTTCCGGGGCTTCCTTTATCCTCCAATGATTTCCATTTATCTTTTGTCCATTTTTATCTATTTTCTTCACTCTGTCCACAGCTCGCTTTATCCTTCATTGATTTTCTATGATCGCCATTTTCATCATTTCAGTCATTTTCGCATTTTCATAATTTTGTCCATTTTCACCCATTTTCTTCACTCTTTCCACATCTCGCTTTTCCTCCATTAATTTCCCACGATCGACATTTTCATCATTTCACTCATTTTCACTCATTTTCTTCACATCTCGCTTTATCCTCCATTAATTTCCTACGATCGACATTTTCATTATTTCATTCATTTTCACTCATTTTCTTCACTCTTTCCACATCTCGCTTTATCCTCCATTAATTTCCTACGATCGACATTTTCGTCATTTGCACTCATTTTTAGTCTCCGCATTCCCTCAACTCTGCGTCTTATAGTTACATCTCTTCCGTTTTACAGTATTCGCTTTTTCCTTGGTGTTGATTCTCCACCAACAGCTGCTGCCTCAACTGTGACGTCAAGGCGGAGTTGGCAAAGAAATAGGATCATGCCCCAGAATGACGAATGGATGCTGTTTGTTAGGCGCCCAGATTGCTTTCCCATCCTCAGGGCGTGTGTGTGACGGGGGGAGCTTGTGTGTGCGTGTGTGTGTGTGGGGGGGGGGGGGGGGGGGGGGGGTTATGTTATGTCTATCCTTTCATATGCTGGTTGGTGTCCCTTTAACTGTGGCGTCCCCTTTTTCAGACGTTCCTATTGTAGTCAGATTCACCACCACCACCACCACCACCACCATCACCATCACCACCACCACCACCAAAACAGATACCACCATCACCATCACCACCACCACCACCATCACGATAACAGATACCACCATCACCATCAGCACAACCCCAACCAGCACAACAACAACCCTCACGATCGTTATCATCAATCAATCACTCAATCAGTCAATCAATGGGGGCATACACTGTGGGGCGCGTCACCTCGCCCACCCAACGACGCCAGGTCCGGGGGTCCCTCTGAGCGAGTCTCAATGCAGGCCCCTTTCCTTTCCTGAGTACCTCCCGGCAGGATCTATCGACTTGAGCAGTGTAATACCACGGCACTTGTTGCAATCCTGTCGGTCCTCTTCCCCTTTCTAGATAAGGACGACCAACCCCCTCTTCCAGTCTGGAGTCACTAAGGCCATAACTACTACCATCCCTATCCCACTGACCTACCACCACCACCACCACGACACCCACCATGCCCATCACACCTACCACCATCACCACCACCACGACAACCACCATGCCCATCACACACCGACCACCATCACCATCACAAACGCCAACCCATCTCCCTGCCATCTCTGCCGCCACATAGAGGTTCGCTGTGCAAGGAAAGGAAGGAATGGAAGGAGCGCGCCTTTGTTCCGGCAGCCCAGAAAGCTTTCCCCGACAGCCCCGGGAAGCGTGAGATCCGGTGCCGCAGCCATAAACTTGGAAAACCATAAAGTCATAAAGCCATAAAGTCCAGGAAGACGTGACGCAGCCCAGCCATGCCTCAGCCTTAAGTCTCTGGGGGAAGAGTAAAAGGTTTGGTGAATAAGGTTTACTTTCTAGCAGTGCAATGACTTTTTTTTTTATCCTTATTAAACATTTTACTGACCTCAGTTGATTTTCATGTTCACAATGAGCCATAAGAGTAAGATGAACTTCAAACTAAAGAGCTATTCCTTTTAACTTTCCATATTCTTTGTTTTATTTTTCTCCAATAGCTCTCTACGGACAAGCCATAAAATTTGTTGCCCGCACTAGGACAATAAACACTTACGAAATGTGACTCCCGCTACCGTTTGTTTACTGCCTCGAATATACTTGTGGCCCCGTTGCTAGCGCTTACGTCTGAAGACTAGGATCAGAACTTAAGGTTATTGTCTCCTTGGAAGGCGTGGCAGACATTTTTTGTATCCCCGTTGCTAACGCTTACGTCTGAAGGCTGGGATCAGTATTCCTCTCGTATCCCACAGTGATTGTCTCCCTGGATGGCCGGCCGTAGCCCATAACAATCAGCCAATAGCAATCAGAGCCACAACCATTAGAGGGAGTAGTTTTTTTATTGCGTATATAGCTATGTCTCTTCCTCTCTCTCTCTATTTCCCTTTCGCCTCCCGCCCCTAGCTCTACCTCAAGACAAGAAGTGGAGGCCTCTGGGTGCAGGAGTCTCGACCATTTCATCCCGACTGTCTCCTTTATATAACGAGACAAGAAGGCAGGGAGTGTGGGAGTGTGGGAAGATGGTGAAGTAATAGCTGGGGGAAGGAGTAAGAAAAGAAGCTAAACGGCAGGTGAAGGCGACTGGGAGGCAAGGGAAAAGGAGTGAAGGGACACAGAAAGATGACGCAGAAGATATCAGCGAAGGAGAGTGAGTGAAGAACCGATGAAGGAAGAATGAGGGAGCAGGAAAAGTGGAAGTGGAGGAGGCAAGAGGGGTAGATGGGGCAGGAAGGAAGGGAAGAGAAGTGGAGGTGGGAAGAGGAGATGGAGAAGTGGAGATGGCTGAAAGAGGGGATGGAAGAGAAGTGGAGGTTGCTGGAGGATAGGATTGTGCAAAAGTGGATGGGGCAGGAGAGAAAGGGGACGGGAGGAGAGATGAAGGAAAAGTGGAGGAGACAGGAGGAATTGGTTAAGCAGGAGTGAAGGGGAGGAGAAGAGAAATGGAGAGGGGGGGGGGGAATGGATGGAGCGTACGTGACGGGGCCGAAGTAGCGGAAGGGGCGCGGGAGGCTGGCTGGCCGCATGACGTCTACCGGGGCAAGCATCGGGCCCAGGGATCGATGCGGTGACGGGAAAACCTAATTACAGGTGAGGTTGCATCCCGACGTGCGGAGTGGCGGCAGGTGAGAACGTTAATTACCACGCAGGAGCTACCTGTCTCCGCTACTTTCTCTTCTCTCTCTCTCTCTCTCTCTCTCTCTCTCTCTCTCTCTCTCTCTCTCTCTCTCTCTCTCTCTCTCTCTCTCTCTCTCTCTCTCTCTCTCTCTCTCTCTCTCTCTCGTTGTTTTTGTTGTTGTTGCTGTTGTTGTTGTTGTTGTTCTTGTTGTTGTTGTTGATGATGATGATACTGATGCTCTTCTTCTTCTTCTTCTTCTTCTTCTTCTTCTTCTTCTTCTTCTTCCTCTTCTTCTTCTTTCTTCTTTTTCTTCCTCCCATTACTACCAATTCCCATTCCTCCTCTTTTTCTGCATCCTCCTTCTCCTTATACCGACATCGGCAGGAGTTATTTCTCGAATAGAGTTGTTCGCCACTGGAACAGCCTTCCTGCAGAAGTGGTTAGCGCAGAGAGCATCAACTCCTTCAAGAAACGCATTGATCGCCACTTTGCTGCATCGGGAGTGAACTGAACGTATCCAAGAGTAGATACACAAGTGCTTTAATCCTTCCCTGCAAGCCACTCCTATGGCAAACGGATTGATTAATTCACTGAAAGCAGGCAGCCTAGTAATGAGCCAACAGGTTTTCTGCTGCCTGCTAGTCCATGTTTCCATGTTTCCATGTTTCTTCTCCTCTACCACCACTTCGCATTCTTCATTCTCCTCTTCTTCCTCTTCCTTCTAGTCGGCCTCGTCCTTATTCCTACTCCTCCTCCTCCTCTTAATTTCCTCTCTCGTCATTTCCTTCCCACGCATCATTTTTCCCCACACACACACACCTTCCTCCGTCTTCTTCATCTCGTGTTGCTGATTTGCTATTTTCTTCCCCTCTTCATTACCGTCGCCGATATCACCGACCTCATTTCATATTCGTTCTCTTTCTTTCTCTTCCCCCTCAGCTTCCTTTTTCTCTTCTTCAACTTTTATTCTTCGTGTTTTTACTTAACTTTTCTTACTCTTGTTGTCACTGCTGTTATTATTACTGTTATTGTGATTGTTGTTGTTGTTATTATTGTTGTTATTATTACATACAAAGCACTTTACATGTGTTTTCTAATCCTATAACTATCATTCTTTTTTTGTCTTTTGCTGTTTTTTTCTTTCTTCGTCCTCTTCCTCATCCTCCTCCTCCGCTTCCTCCTCGTCTTCCTTCTACTCCTCTTCTCCTCCCCTCCCTCCTCATTATTATTATTATTATTATTATTATTATTATTATTATTATTATTATTATTATTATTATTATTATTATTATTATTATTAATCTCATCACTTTAATGCACGTCCCTCAACTTGTAATTCTGTGAGGCATCCATCCCTCGGCCCTCCCTCCGCCCTCCCTACCGCTCCTACGTCTCACACACACGTACAGAAAACTGGGACGGAAACTCAAAACCCTTCAGCTTTCTTGGTTTAAAGGTATTTGCGTCGATCACTCTGTCAATTACTCCCTTGATGTACAAAAACATAATATGGTCATCTTGAGAGGATACAAAAAATACGAAGAATCATAACTTAATATAACAGGAAATTGAATAAAAGCGACGTTATTTAATCAGTCTTCGTATAAAACAACAACACGCCGAGAAAGTCGACTAAAGAAGGTGGTGGATGTGAAGGAGTAGATACCAACGTTGCCAGATTGTCGTACTCAGCCTCTTATATTCACCAACTCACCGACCCCAAAACTGCCTCATGGGCCCCAATAATCAGATTCATTTATATATATCGTAAAAATAGTTAATTCCATATGTTTCTTGGCAATAGTTAAGCGTCAGAAAGCGGTAAATACTATGCTTTGAGTACGATAATCTGGCCACGGTGGTAGATACCTATACACGTCATCGAAAGAGGGAAAATCGAAAACAGGAAAAAAATAGATTAATCAATTAGAATATACCGAATTATCTATACGGGACCAATGGGAAATATGAGATAAATATTGATAGAACGATTAGATACTCGATGTTAACAGAATAATGCTGAGCTACCCCTCAAAAATAACCTTTTAATACCACGCTTGAACGAAAACAAAACACAGTCGCAAGGGAGTCGCGTACGAGGGTGAGGCCGGGCTGACGTATCCACTCTGTCCGGAACACGCGGCTGCCCCGGCCATAAGAGAGGGGAAAAAACGATAAAAGTCTCCTCCAGAAGGCTCAGGGGCGAGTTAAGGCGGGGAAAGACGTAAAAGAGGAAAGAAATAATGTAGTTATGTAAATTTATCAGGCCCATAACCTTCCTTCATCCTGGTGTTGAGAACAGTCTATGCTATGGTGTATCATTAACTGTATAACCTTCTCCGACGGGTATATTTTAGGGTTAACTCTGTACTAGGGGTATATTAAGCTATCTGACTCTTAATTCGGTCCTAATTCTCTACTACGGGTATATCGATCAATCAATGGGGGCATACGCCGTCGCACGCGTCGCCTCCCTCACCCTACGACGCCAAACCCGGGGATTAATAAAAGAACAGATTATTTAATTAAACGAGTACATAGTAAACCGCAGAACAGTAATGAGGTATTAATTGGCTGTATATTTAACCGAAGAACTTTCTCTGAGTATATTTGACTGTACAACTCTCTAATGAGTGTCCAGTTTGAAGTACAATGACTCACTCACTCACTCACTCACTCACTTGCATAAGGGATTTGGATGAGCAACAGTAGAAAGTCATGTGAAGCGAGGCTGCGGGAGGGGTGGAGGCATGCAATTAACAAGTTCAGATGAGCAGTCAGCATAAAAAATTCGATAGAAAATAGAGAAATACAACATTGCGGTGTAATTCAAGAGGCCGAACACTACCAATAAGAGGAGGAAGGTTGATGAGGAGAAGAGCCTGTAACACTACTCTATAAAAAAAAAGGGCTGTGAGTGTGGAGAACCACCGCACATAAGATACACACTCATCACCAGAGCGGACAAGGCCTCTGTATATGGACGGCATCTGGGAGGGGAAAAAGAACTGGTGGAGGCGAAGCAGAACCTCGATGAAGTTGATTTAGCGAGAGATGAGATATAGAGTCGTATCATAAGACATTTCGCTGCCCAAGAACACATATTTGACAAGGCTTTCGTAGGAGTTGTGGGCATTTCCAGGGGTAGTTTTATGACCCTGGTGGTAGTGTGACCCTTCTTCTGTACTGTGAACCTAAGGAAACACTCATTAGAACCCGACTGACCCCCACTTTTACCTTTAGAAATTGTTAATGTGAGAAGCGAAAGTCTTATAATACCAACAATAAAGTTTCCAGCTAATATTCTACCAACAAAAAAGCTAGGCGGTACTTACCCTCCAGTCTATCCTTCTCTGTAGATAGCGATATGTTTCCATTCCTTCACGTTGCATTGTCCAACCTGGAAGCAAAAATTCATTAATGTTAAATAGGTTCATGATGTGTCGCTGACGTTCAGGAAATATATATAAGAGAAGAAACTGATTTTCCTTACGTCGTGGTAGTTTTCGCGACGATGGTGGTGTTGATGAGAGCAGTAGCCGCTAGAGGAATATACATGTACAAAATAACAGCCTTCATTTTAAAAGCTAGGAAGAGCAACAGAAAATAATACTCAATTGAAATCGATTCGGCACTATTTGTTAGTCACTGTTCGTCGACTTTGGTGATAGAATAAAAGAAAAACACGCAAACAGTTGAGTCTGCAGAGTTATCGAGTGTCGGGGAGCGCCGCCGCCGACACTTCCAAGGACTTGAAGCTTTTGAAAAGAAAACTGGGGAAGATTTTTGATTTAAGTTTACTCACTTTTAAAATTTGCAGGTAAACGGATCCCTTGGTTCGTCCGGCGGAATGAAGTTGGCTACTTAGCTGACATTTTTTTTCTGATGGTTGTTTAATTAGTGTGTGTGTGTGGGGGGGGGGGGGTCCTTGGTGTCTTGGTGTCTGTGTCTGTGCCTGTGTCTGTGTCTGTGTCTGTCTGCCTGTGTCTGTGTGTGTGTGTGTGTGTGTGTGTGTGTGTGTGTGTGTGTCTTTCATTGGACAATTTCACAAGTTGACATCAAAGGCAATTCAGTCACCAAGGAAAGTAGGTTTATCTGTAGTACCTAAGCATACATACATACATACATACATACATACACACATACACACATGCATACATATTATAGATACATACAGTTCCATATTTTCTGAGTTAGTCGAAAGAATAAATTAAAAAAAAACACTTCCATCTAGTACGTGACAACATCCGGTGCAACAAATATTAACTTTTCATCTGCAATACTGATTTGGTGAGTGTGTGTACAAGTCAGCCTTTTGCTTTGCTTGTTTATTTATCCAGTTATTGGTGTACCGACCCACTGACTTATTCATTTAGCCTTTTAATTCGCGTTCCCCTTCTCCGAACTGCATGTTTTATTTCCTTTCCTTGCTCCGTTTCTCCTTCTCCTCCTCCTCTTTCTCCTTAATATTCTCCTCATATTAGTTTTCTTGCACTTATTCTTTTTCCTTCACCATCACGTCTTCCTTCACTAACGGAGTTCTTTGTTGCGTCTGCTGCAGGATAAATCTTCGAGGTAAAGCAAGATTTCTAAATAAGAGGAAGAGGAGGAACAGAAGCAGAAAACGGAGGAGCGGGGTGGTTAGGTATAGAAACTGGGCGGGGGTGGAGTGCAGTAAGGAGGATAAATGAGTGAAATAGAGTAGGATGGAGCGAAATAAAACTGAGCGAGAGGGTGGTATACGTCAGAGCAGGTTAGGATAGCTTAGGTTAGGGAACAGGTCAGGGAGGCGTAAGGTACGTGGGAGAGCTTCTAGGTAAAGGAAGGAAGGACAGGATGGTGGGCGATACGATTAAAGGAGATGAGGAATTCTAAGACAAGGGTAAGGGGAGAAGACACGAGGAGGGGATGAGAAGGGGAGGGAAGGAAAGGAAAAAGAAATAGGACGGAGAACGAAAGGATAAAGAAATAGAAGGAGGAAGGAAAGGGAGGAGAAGGAAGGGAAAGGAAGGGACGGGAAGGGAAGGGAAGGCAAAAGGAAGGAAAAGAAGGGATGGGAAGGGAAGGGAAGGGAAGGGAAGGGAATGGAAGGGGAGGAAAGAGAAAGGAAGGAAAGGAAAGAAAAGGATAGAAAAAGAAAGGAAAGGAAAGGGAAGGAAAGAGAATGGATAATAGACTACTTTCCCTCTATCCTCTTCATCAGTCTTTCTTTCATTTTCCTTATTTAGTTCTTTTTCCTTAACCTTTTCACCTTTTCTTCCTTAGGACTCTTATACCTCTTTGCCTCCTCACCTCTCCTTCCTTAATTGGCTGTTTTATTCCTTCCTCCTCAGCTCTTCTTTCTTAATTACTTCTATTTCACTTTTAACTTTTCATTATATCTTCCTTACTCCACTTTTTAATCCATTTACCTCCACATCTCTCTT
This sequence comes from Eriocheir sinensis, assembly GCF_024679095.1. Lineage (NCBI taxonomy): Eukaryota > Metazoa > Arthropoda > Malacostraca > Decapoda > Varunidae > Eriocheir > Eriocheir sinensis. The sequence continues at coordinate 24,557 of NW_026110752.1, forward strand.
AGCTAGCTCCCATTTACCTTTCTCTCACTGTATCTTATTTCACTCTCTTTTACTACTCTCGATTTCATATCAGGCAAGTTTCCCTTCAGTGATAACGCTCCCAACTCTCCCATTCCACCCAAGTATTGTATAGCAGTCTTTTTTTTCTACTTGATGGGTGCGGTTCGAAGGAGGGACAATTATAATATCATGCCGCCATATTAATTTAGCAACACTATTACCATATAAATATAATCACCCTTGCAGCTATAGTTAATTACTCTTACATCAACCGCGGCAGTCAATTATATATTCAGGCACAATCAACTTCATCTAAAAAAAGGTGTGTTGGGTGGGTGGGGGGAGAGAGAGAGAGAGAATATATATATATATATATATATATATATATATATATATATATATATATATATATACACGCCCACCCATACCTGCGCCATTCCAATATCAGGGCACAAATGTTCTTCCTTTTCGCGTATCACTCCATGACTCGCACCTTTTATTGGACAGGTGCACGGGGTCACTTTTTTGTAATAATGGAGGTGAGGGTGGCGCGGCGTCCCCTACAAGCCGATAACCCCTTCCCTCCCTCCCTTCCTCTCCCTTGCCTACCATCCCCTCGCGTCACCTCACTTGACATCCATTCATTTTATTACGGGAATACACCAAAAAACTACAATAGCTAACAGGCAGAGGAATGTAAAGTTAAAGGTTCAGAGGCATATAGAAAAGAATTGAGCAGGAATGAGGTTAGGAATTTGAATAAGAGGGGAAAGCAGAGAGAGAGAGAGAGAGAGAGAGAGAGAGAGAGAGAGAGAGAGAGAGAGAGAGAGAGAGAGAGAGAGAGAGAGAGAGAGAGAATTCATAATGCATAATCACCAGTTTCAGAGACCTACTTACTTTAACTCTTTTACTCTCGTCACTGCCTAATTATTTACTAACTCCTCATCTTCCTCATCCTTCACTTTCCCCTCCTTTTCCTCCTCCTCCTCCACCTCCTACTCCTCCTACTCCCACTTCTCATTCTCGTCCTTCTTCTCCTCTCTCCCTCCTTCACCCAACCAGACAATCATGATAATAATCTACCAGGGACTTGTCTGTTGGGGCGGGCAGTGAGAAAACACGAGCAGGGTGAGAAGACAGTCCTGCATGCTCTCAGTTCCATTACAGCAAAAGTGAGCCAAAGTAATAAGCTTCATGGAATCACTCATAGCAATTACATCTCCCACCACTAGTTTACAAGCCAGACAGTTCCTGCTTACTCTCAGTTTCAAAGTATACCAAAGTAATAAGCTTCATGGAATCACTCATAGAAATTACATCTCCCACCACTAGTTTACGAGGAATTAGATTTGAGGAACATAAATTGGAAAAAACTTGAGGAAGGGAAAGCCAGACAGTTCCTGCTTACTCTCAGTTTCATTATAGCAAAAGTATGCCAAAGTAATAAGCTTCATGGAGTCACTTTAAGCAATTACTTCTCACACGTCCGATTTACAAAGGATTTAAATTTTAGAATACGTGTGAGTTGGTGTTCGTTGATCTCCTTAACACGTGTTGGTAGTAATACATATGTTTCACTGTGATTGCGTCCCGTGGTGGCGTGTTTGGTGTTGGCTATGCACTGTACACAGACAGACACAGACCTACAGACACAGACAAAAAGGCACTGGCAGAGAGAGATACAGAGATGGACCGACCGACCGACAGACAGAGACAGACAGACACAGAAAGACACAGACCTACACACACAGACAAAAAGACACTGGCAGAGACAGATACAGAGATCGACCGACCGACCGACCGACAGACAGACACAGACTCAGACATACATACATACATACAGACAGACAGACAGAAACAGACGCAGCAAGAGAGAGGCTGGCAAACAAAGGAAGAGGTGAGCCAGCAAATGGAAACTCTGAAAGTAAAATATCACCTCCACGATGTCCTTTGTCCATTTCTTACTCTGTTCTTCCACATTTTCTTTTCCTTTCCTGCATCTCCATATTCTTTTTCCCTTATCAAAATGAATGGTTAGGTAACTTTTGCTGCCCCCTTTTTGAGAGAACATTGCATCTAGGCATTTACAGTCGTCCTCAAATAGTACGGTTTTCAATAGTTCGGTTCCGGTTTTATACGGTTTGTCATAGAAGGTCTTTTAGGATTTTTAAATTTTCTGCTCGTCGGAAAATTTAAAAATCCTAAAAAATCTTCTTAGAAAATCTACATAAAACCAAAACCGAGCTATTGGAAACCGTACTATTTGAGGGATGACTATTTTTTTTTCTTTTCCTCCCTTCCTTGATTCCTGTATTCATACCCCGCCATGTCAACTCCGTTTCTGCTCAAGTACATCCTCTCCTTTGACTTACTCTCCTTCTCGTCTTCCAACTCGTTTCTTTTCTCTAAAGCTTATCCATCTCATCATGATATGTCTTTCCTCAGTATATTTGGTTACCCTGTTTACTTCAAGATATTTACTCTGCCGTTTTTGCATCTCGTTCCGCAAGCATTTATTCACCATTACCTCCATCTCCTCTTCCTTCTTCTCCGCTCCTCCTCATCCTCTTCCATTTTTCCGTTTTCGAGAACATATCATTCTAATCGTGTCCCCAGAGAGAGTGTGTAAAGAAACAGGCGAATGACGAAGACATGGGAGAGGAAGGGAAGGAAGCTCGGCACGCACTTAAGATTATTTATGACTCAAGTTTGACCAAAAAAATAAGTATCCAGATAATCACGGTGTAGAATTGATTACTGAGGATTTATGGACGGGGGAAGCGATCACATACGAACACTGAATTACCAAACACGTTATTCACCGAGGAAGAGTGTGTGTGTGTGTGTGTGTGTGTGTGTGTGTGTGTGTGTGTGTGTGTGTGTGTATGTGTGTGTGTGTGTGTGTGTGTGTGTGTGATCGACGAATATAATACTGTCCCTATGATGGGTCCTACAGCATAAACAAAGGAGGAGAGAGAGAGAAATGCATATCTTTATTAGGTTCACCTTGCGTAATATTCAGTTTATTATTATTATGTTACAAACGCTTGGTGGGGGTCTCTCTCTCTCTCTCTCTCTCTCTCTCTCTCTCTCTCTCTCTACTACTACTATTACTACTATTACTACAACTTTACCTCACCATTGCCTACTTTACCTCCTCCTCCTCCTCCTCCTCCTCCTCCTCCTCCTCCTCCTCTCCATTATCATCACCATCATCAGCCTGCCTGTCTCGCCCCTCCGCCTCTCAGTATGTCATGCAGGAACAAAGCGCCGCTGTCGTGCTGGCCTGAGTGACGCCCCTGCAGCCCTCGCCCTCAGCAGCGACACGGGCGTTTGTTCTGCATGACACCGCCTCGCACGTTCCTTCCCTCCCTCCTGCCTCCAGTCCACCCACAGCACTTGCCTTCCCCTCGCTTCTCCCCTTCCCTCGCCAGTGTTTTCTCTTACTTTCTTTTGCTGTTCCTTGTTCCTCTTTCCTTCCTCTCAACTATCTTCAGAACTTCCTTTAAATACAAGTCTCCTTTTTTTCTCGTTCCTTTCTCACACTCATCCTCTCTTGTGTAATTTTTTTAAGCCAATTAACTAAACCATCAACGCCTTCTCCTTTGTGATAAAATAATAGTGTGTTTATTGCACTAGTGAAAATTTGTATGTATCTTTTTTCATTACCAAAATATCTGCAAAACCAATGTCTCAGTGGATAATCACCGGAAGGGCCGTATATTAAATAGTTACAACATTTAATGCTTGTATCCATACGTTTAATATTACACGTCTTAAGAAATTCATTAATTATATTTATATCATAACGGAAGCTGCTGGCCGCCTCCCTTCCTCCCCGCGGCCCCTAATTATGCGCGTGCCTCCCGCCAGCCGGGATTAGTGGGGCGGGCATCGCCTCGCCTGCCGTTATCCGGAAATTATCTTCCTCTAAGTCCTGCCGCCGTAATGCCTTCCCCTTAACTCACCAGCCGGCACCTGAACAGTCGCCCGTGACCTCACCTTCATTGGCTCTGGTCGCTCTTTGGTCTCGTCTGAATTGGTCTCTTTGTGATTCCAGACATGCGCACGATTCCAATACTATTATCAAATTAAGTATTGACATCTTTTTTCTCATTTTTCTTCGCGGGTATTGTGCTTGTAAGTGTTTTCATAAATAAAAATAAACATTGCAGTTATGAAAAATATTAAAAAAAAAATAGTGGCGCCATGAGGAGGTCCATTCATTTATAGTTTCAAAAATCCCACGTAGAGATACAACACTTTTTCATGGCCAGACTCATAACCCTCACACACGTACAAAAACCGCTACATGCCTTTTCTCAAATTTTACCCCAATTTATAAGACATGTGCTTTTATTTTCTTAGATACCGCCTACAGCGCCGACAGGCTCTACTGAGGGCTCTCTTAGACGACCCCAGCCCCTGAGAGATACAGGCGAATATTATTTACGAGTATAGTGGCTGCCGTGACACAATTCTTGCCCACGCTGCTCATGCCACCCCCGCGGTGCTCCACTTGAATGAAGGTTGCCAGCCTACCCTCAGTGGGACTCAAACCTTGGTGCTAGGCCTCACCACGCCCGCACACTGTCCACTCGGCCACCCTAAAGGGAGTATCGTCGCTGCCAGACACTGTTCTTCCTCGACTCCACTCTCTTTTCTCTTTCTCCCTTTCTCTCTTTTTCCGTCTTTGCATAATCCCCCGAGCTATTCACGTAACAGCCCCGCAACGACGAGAAAGAAGAGATGAAAGGAGAGGAGGAGAGGGAGGAGGAGAGGGAGGAGGAGAAGGCGGAGGAGGAGGAGGAGGAGGAGGAGGAGGAGGAGGAGTTAATAGACAACGGATACAGAGTAGGTGAGAGAGAGCGAGAGAGAGAGAGAGAGAGAGAGAGAGAGAGAAGTAGAGAGAATGAGAGCTCGTGTACCTCAATGATGCTCGAGGTGACAACGGTATCGATTTCTTGTTTTGTTATTTCCATCGCTCCCCGAGGCTTCATTTCTTTGACTTCCTTTACATTCCCTTCAGGTTGGTTGCGTCACCTCGCCCACGCCATCACCCCCTCCACGCTTCCTTCCCACCCTCGAAAGAAAAGGCAGTCATCCTCTTGTCTGTCTTTGAATGGTTTGGATAGGCTAGTCAACTCCTGCTCGTACTCTCTGGGTTGAGTTTTATGGCATTTTCTTTATTTTCAAAGGTAATGCTATCTCTAGAGCTCCGTTAGAAGACGCATTCGAAGGCTCACTTTCTGGGTAACACACAAGTTGCCTTAGATAAGTCAACAATGCAAGCAGATAGTTGTTAGCTATTGTTTACATAGGTTCGAAAGCGAGACTCCATTGTGTTCACGTCAGTAAACCCCACCTTCTGGCCCATTAATAATTCACATAAACAATAATAAAGGTTATATGAAATCAAATGCAATAAAATATGTCCCCGCAATAACCAGCAATCGTCAACTGCTTACTCTGCTGATTTACGGCAAGCCACCAAACAAGAGTGTTGTGCTGAGGGCGGCTCCGCGGAGTGCTGGAGAAGTTAACACAGACTCGGGCAGCCTCGTCAAGGAGGGGCCGCGGTGCCAACAGTAGGCCGCCCTCGCCGTGCTCAAGTGCCGACACACGCTGTTATCGGGGGGTGAATGGTGATCCGCCGCGCCAGCCCTGAGTGGACGGGATGAGTCTGGGGGCGTGGCGGCAAAGGATGTGTGAACTTGGTGTTGGTGCTTCATTAGGGAGGAGGTATTGTATTTCCAAGGGAGACTTACGTAACGAAATGTGATCCTTTTCTAAAACTTTTTTGGGCATTCATATGTTTGCTCTATAGAAAGAGCAAGTGTGTGTGTGTGTGTGTGTGTGTGTGTGTGTGTGTGTGTGTGTGTGTGTGTTTTCTTTCGGCTGGGTTTCTTCCATTTAGAAATTAGTCTGCACATTTTTACGGAATTGAGTTTTACCGAAATTGCCCTTTTTTCTCAACGCCTCCACAAGTAAACACACACACACACACACACACACACACACACACAGGCGGTGGCTAAGTGGACAGCGTGACGGCGCCGCGTTCAGGACGACGCGAGTTCGAGCCCCGCCCGGTGACACCATGGCAGCTGGGATTTTTCAGCCGCCGCCGAGTGGCCTAAGACTACCCACATGCTGTCCAGAAGACCACCCATCAACACGGACTCTAGATTCTAGGATCAAAGATGAGCTCCAGGGGGCAGCATGAACCAGTGCAAGATGGCACCACTATAAACACTTGTCTGCGCCACAACGGGCTGGGCCATACCGTCAGGCCCCTCCAAAAACAAGCTTAAAGGAGCCATAGGCGAGGATGTAAAAAATAAATAAATAAATAAATAAATGCACACACACACACACACACACACACACACACACACACACACACACACACACAAAGACCCTCGACCTATAGACTGTGTGTCATTGGAAAAGGTTAACGCAAAAGCCTTTCATGTCCTCAGTGAGCGAACGCGAACTCTCTCTCTCTCTCTCTCTCTCTCTCTCTCTCTCTCTCTCTCTCTCTCTCTCTCTCTCTCTCTCTCTCTCTCTCTCTCTCTCTCTCTCTCTCTCGAGTAGAACGAGGAACCACATTACGCTGCAGTGTGTGTGTGTGGGGGGGGTATGAGGTGTGGATGTGAGGGTGAGGGTGTGGGTGTTTGTGTGTGTGTGTGTGTGTGTGTGTGTGTGTGTGTGTGTGTGTGGGTGGGTGGGTGGGTGAGGGTGTGGGTGTCTGCACGTGTGTTTTATGGCTTTACAAATGACCTTTAACACGCTATCGTCACACTAGCAGCGAGAACACTTCCAACACAGCCAACATCTATTTTCCTGAATGCGAATTTTATGTCTTCACTAAATTAGAAAACGCAACCTATTGAAAGTGCTCAACACCGAATTCTTTTCCAGACACCAAAATGAGTGTCACTTGTTTTCTGGATATACAATTACAATGCAGCTTTTATTCCAGTCGGGCGTGCATAATACTATAGCAAACCTGGATTGAATAAGCTCCGTGAGAATAGATATATCAGGCTCGTAATATACACAATCGAATGTATACCTTCACTTTTTAATTACATGTTCCTCGTCGTATGAAGTGAGTCGGTTTCGAACCTTCATAATGTTGGACAGAAGCTAAACACGTAGCAGAGAAGAGAATTAACCTGGTAGCTGCGGGGATCAATAATTCTTAAAGGCCCCTCTAAGCGAAGTTATGAGAAAAAAAATCATCATTCACGCAAACCATTATATGTATCAACGCATTTGTGATCAGTTTATGTATCCTCTATTTTGGGGGTTCATGTCAAGGGAAGAATTTGGCCCGTCACTGATACGCGGTAAAGCCACAAATTTGGCTCGTCGCTGCTACCGGGTTAAATTGTCTCATAGAAGGGGAACTTTGTGTTTACCATTTGATGCATTGGGATATTCACCATAAAATTACTCGACCATTAAAATACAATATAGTTTTATGTGGTTTCTTTTCTTTGTTTTTTATTTCACACAACAAAATAAAATACAAAAATCCAATGAATGAAATGTCAGAAGGTTGATTGTTGTTGAGGGAGTCACAAAACTTAACTGAAAAGCCTACAGGTGGGAGGAACAAAATATTCACGGCTCAAAAATTAGTGGGCCAACATTTTTAGATAGATCTCAACGTTCCACTAATACCGTTGCTTTGCCTGGAATTATATCATACGATGCGCCGTGACTCAGTTCATGGTAATCCTATTTATGTAGCCGAGCGTCGTGATATTGCAGGTCACCACTTCCTTACTAATGGGTCAAAATGATGGGTTGGAAAGTTTCGTTTAGTCGGCGCAACATCTGTGGTCATATGCCGGAGAGAGACAAGAGGGGAAGGAATCATAGGAGAAGGGATAGGTACAATTTGTTTCCCGTCAACTACCTTCGCCTACCGTGTCCGTTATGTCCAGCTCCTTCATGCAGAACTGGATGGCAATTTCGCTCTTTGATTCCATGCCATTTATCCTTTTATTTTCTTATTTTATTCACAGTCCGACATTTAAGAGGACCCTACAAGTTCACCGAAAACAATAAAGCTATATAAAAGATTAGTAAAGTTATCGTACTCTCTCTCTCTCTCTCTCTCTCTCTCTCTCTCTCTCTCTCTCTCTCTCTCTCTCTCTCTCTCTCTCTCTCTCTCTCTCTCTCTCTCTCTCTCTCTCTCTCTCTCTCTCTCTCTCTCCCCTTCTCTCTTTCCTTTCTATTTCCCATCTCCCACCCCCACCCCCCTCCCTCTCTCTCTCTCTCTCTCACCCACACACATACATTCTCTGTTCTTTACGGGGCAGCACTTGAGTGTATTTCTTTCTTAGCCACTTTTATGGATCTCTAGAGAGGCTCACCTGGATGGAAAGAGAAAGAAAAAATATAAAAACATGCACAGACTCCCGCGCCTCAGCGAACTATGACTGCAAACTCTAAGCCGTCGAACCTCAACCTTCCTTTCCCATATTTCCATTTTACTACTCTGGCACGTCTTTTCTTTTTCCCTAACCTTACTTACACTTGTCTCCTTTGCAGCCACGATATCCACGTCCCTTTTCGTTTCCAAGGCTCTAGCTCAACCTCAAGCTCAGACACACACACACACACACACACATACATTTTAAAAAGTTATCAGGTCCATCTTCCTTTCAGTTGTCCTTTCCTCTTCCTCCACTTCTTTTACCTTCGTTCGGCTGCTTCCCCAAACACACACATCCCCTTTACGCGGTCGCACGTTAGTCATCTCAGACCCACATCCATATCAACACAGACAGCACACATCGCCCTTACTCAGCCCCATCCACATCCCTCTCAAGACCTCTACTGCCAGCATTCTCCTTCTTTCCTGTTACTTCACTTCTCATCACCCACGTCTCTCTACTCAGTCTTTTTTCCCTTCAACTTTCCTCCTCTCTTTCTTCTACCCCGTTTTCTTGCAGGCTCTCTCTTTCACCACCTCTGACCCAGGGTCCTCACCACCCCCTCCTCCCCGGACCTCTGTTTGGGTCTTATTCTCCCCTAGTCCTTGTCTTTCTTTCCGTTTTCTTGTGCTCTCCTTTCATGGCCTCCTACAAATGCTTCTCAACACATTTTCTTTTTCTCCTCGGCACTCTTTTTGCGTCCTGTTCCCTCCTATTCCTTCGCCTTCTCACCGTATCCTCGAGGTCTTCCTTTTCTTGACACTTTTACCAGATCCGTGCGCCTCCTCCTCCCTCCTACTCCTTCCCTCCTCTTGTTCCTCCTCGTTACGCACTTGAATCGCCTTATAAGCCACTAACTCCACCCTTCCACCTCACTTTCCTTCCTCCCCTCCATCCACCCCTCCTTCCTCTCTTCCCCAGCACTTTCAACCCAGGCCCACCTCGTTCGATCCGACGCGCTGCCTCATCAGCATACGGTGACGCTGGCCAAAGACACAACACCAAAAAGGGAGAAAAAATCGAGGAAATAAGAAAAGACTGCGAGGAAGAAGGAGATGGAGGAACATAACGTAGGAAGAGCTTGCGTGTTACAGTTTTCAGGAGCTAAGGAATGAAGCTAAAAGAAGAGAATGGGAGAAAGAAGAAGGAAATAAAATGAAATGCGGAAGAAAGTTGCCAAATAAGAATAGACGCAGACGGAAAGGAAAGAAGAGACAGAGGGAAGGAAGAAGAAGAAGAGGAAGAACACAGCAACATAAGAAGAGCTTGCTGCCACAGTCTTCCACAACTAAGAAATAAATCTAAATGGATGGAAAAAAGAAAAAGAAAGAATAAAGCGGAAAAAGCTGTCTCGATCCCAAACAAAATATAGAAGCAGGCGAGAAAGGAAAAAAAAAGAGAGAAATGAAAGCAGGGAGGGACAAAAGGCGGAAAAGGAAAACCATGTCGTGACCCTACGCGGCCATTGAAGGGGAAGGGAGGGGCTGGGAAGGCGAGATAAGGAGGGAGGAGGAGGAGGAGGAGGAGGAAGCTGAAGAGATGGAGGGACTGGGAAGAAGAGGAAAAGCGCGCACAACCCCAAGGAGCCGTAGAGGGACCCCGCCGTGTCTCGACCTTCTTGAAAGATTCCTCTTCCTCCTCCTCCTCCTCCTCCTCCTCCTCCTCTTCGTCTTCTTCCTCGTCCTCCTCATTTTCCTTCTCCTCCTCTTCGTCTTCTTCCTCCTCCTCCTCCTCCTCCTCCTCCTCCTCCTCCTCTTCGTACACTTACTCGTAGACCTCTCAATTTTTTTCTTCGGCTATACTGCTCCTCTTTTTCTTCTTCTTCTTCTCCTTCTTCTTCCTCCTCCTCCTCCTCCTCCTCCTCCTTCTGCGCTGACTCGTTATCCTCTCCTCTTTTTCCTTCACCAACTGCTCCTCCTCCTCTTCTTCCTCCTCCTACATATCTTTTGCAACTGTAATTCGCTTCACTTTAACTTTACCAATACACGGTTTGCTCCATTACCATGCATTAAAATTATCACCACGGCCACATAAACTGTTTCTGTTATTATTTTCACTATTATATAAACTGCCATTACTACTACTACTACTACTACTACTACTACTACTACTACTACCACTGCTACTCTTACTGTTACTAATACTACTGCAATACTAATAATGTTAATGACAAAAATATAAGGAATAATAAAAATAGGTATATGGTGTAGAAAAAATTAAGATGATGACGCAGATGCCGATGCGGAAAAACAAGAAAAAGCACTTCACTCTGAGCCACAATATTCCTCCATCATTCTAGGTACTTCGAGACGCCTGCTGAATACATGATAACATTCACAAAGAAACCACTCAGAAAACCGTGCTCAGAAATCCTCTTTGTAAGCGATATGATTTACGAATATTTTTTCCCCGGGTCTTTTGGACATTCTACGCTTTTGTTAATATTTGAATTTGTTTATTAGTCTATCATTTCTAGCGATCTCTCAAACAATTAATCTTCCCTAAGCAGCCATGGAGGGACCCGCGCTGCGTGAACCCTCCTGAAAGATTCTTCGCCCTCTTCCTCCTCCTCCTCCTCCTCCTCCTACTACTACTACTACTACTACTACTACTACTACTACTACTACTGTTACTAATACCACCACAACACTAACAATGATAGTGACAAAAATATAAAGAAGAATAAAAATAGGTAGTTGATGTAGCAAAAACGAGGTGCTGATGATGATGATGATGATGCGGAAGAACAGGAAAAAGCACTTCAGTCAGAGCCACAATGTTCCTCCCCTTCTCACGGTACTCTGGGAAGCCTTCTGAATACATGATAACATCCACAAAGAAACCGCTCACAAAGCCGTGTTCAGAAACCTTCTTTGTATGCAATCCGATTTACAGATTTTTTTTTCCGGGACTTTTGAGCATTTCTACGCTTTTGATATAACCCTATTTTGTTTATTAATCTATCTATCAGTCAATCAGTTCACCTATAGATCAATTTATGCTTGTTCTTATTTTTCAATCTATCCATTATATATCTATCTTCATATATATGTGTTTATTCATCGGTCTTTCTATCTATCTGTCTATCTATTGAATTCCTTATCTCCCTATTCATAAGTGTCTGTCCATGTGTACAAATACAGAGTATACATAACTTAAGTGGCACATTCTGAAAGTCCACAATCTTGAATTTTGATATTATTTTGAGAGAGAGAGAGAGAGAGAGAGAGAGAGAGACAGATGATATATATATGCAGCAGGCACTCAGAATAAGCAACCAAAGAAGAGAGTAATGAGAAAGAAGAAAGAAGTGGAGGAGGAGAAAGGGAAGCGGAAGAAACAGAAAAAGGACCAGAGAGGAATACTGAGGAGGCAATAGAAAGAGCGGTGGAAGGAAAGAGGAAAAATTAAAAGCAATGGTAGATACAGAAGGAGGTTGATAAATGTAGGGATAGTGCGGTTAGGTGAGGTTAGGTTTACAGGAGCTACCTTGTATGGGTCTAGCTGCCTCTTGCAAACTCCTTACGTTCTTAAATTCTTCATTCTCATTCTTCATTCTTATACTCATCCTCATCCTCATCGTCATCCTCACCTTCTTTCTCTTTCTCTTTCTCTTTCTCTTTCTCTTCCTCTTCGTCTTCCTCTTCCTCTTCCTCCTCCTCCTCCTCCTTCTCCTCCTCCTCCTCCAAGCCATTACCGTAATGACACAAACAAACAAACACTCCTGCTGCAGCATCCTCGTCGGGACACACTGAAGACCTCAACTCCTGCCTCATTAACAGCCTCTCCTGCTGCACCCGAAGACAAGGAGGACGGAGTAGAGGAGAAGACGAAGACGGAGAAGGAAAAACGAAGGAGGAGGAGGAGGAGAAGGAAGAAGAGGAGGAGGGAGGGGAAGTACAAAAGAAATTAAGAGGACGATAATGAGACGATTAGGAAGACGTCGCCAAGAACAGAATAACGAAGGATAGTAAAAGAGACGAAGAGCAGGAGGAGGAGGAGGAGGAGGAGGAGGAGGAGGAGAGGCGGGGTGAGCGGGAGGGGCGGGGGAGTTAAAGACAAGACAAAAACAAAAGACAAACGGGAGATGATTACGAAGACAAAACAAAGAAAAATGCAAGACAGGAGAAGGGGAAGAAGAAAGGAGGAGGAGGAGGAGGAGGAGGCAGAGAAGGGGGTCTAGGGAGCGGAGGGGGGAAGTGAACCAAAGGGAAAAGACGAGGAGGGAGGAGTAGAGGACTGAAGTGGAGTAAGTGAGATAGGAGATAGAACGTGGGTGGAGGGTAGAAGGCACTCTGGATAGGGGTGGAAAACGAAGATGGAGAGGCATAATAAAGAGATAAGGAGCAACACTTTCACTTCCTTCGCTATCTTAGGGCGGAAGGGGAAGAGACTGAGGAGGAGAAGGAGGAGAAAGAAGAAAAAGGAGAAGGAGAAGAAAAAGACGTAAATTGGGAAGATAATCAAGTGCTTCACGTATAAGGAGAGGAAAGAGAGAGAGAAACGTAGGGCAATCAAGGAAGGCTGTAAAGAAAAGTGAATATAGAAGGAGGAAGAAGGAAACTAAGAAGAAAAAGGAATAGAAGGGAAAGATGACCAGGAGCTTCACGTAAAAGAATAAGAGAAAGATATAAGGCAATTTAGAAGACTGTAGAGGGAAAAAAATAAGGCGGAAGAGGAGGAAGAGGAAGAAGAGGACAAGAAAGAAGAAAAAGGACGAGCAGAAGAAACAGGCGTATGAGGAGGAGATAACCAAGACCTTCATGTAAAAGAAAAGGAGAAGGAAAGATGTATGGAAATAAGGAGATTGTAAAGGGAGGAAGGAAGGAAGGAAGGAGGAGGTTAAAAGGAATGAAAGGAAGAAAACGGAGAGAGAAAAAAAATATGAGGGGAAGAAATTTTATGGCAGAGAAATGGCTCGTTAGAACATAAACACAACAACAACAACAACAACAACAACACCAACAACAACTAAAACAACAACAACAGTGACAGCAGCGCTAAGGCCTGTGTTTATAGGGTGTTGGGGAAGGGCAAGGGAAAGAGGAGGGAGGGAGGGGGGCGGGGGGAGAGGCAAGGGGAGGAGGAGGGAGAGGCCTAGAAGAAGACATTCATTAAGAGTGAATAACAGTGGAAATGAAGGGCAGGTCGCGATAGGGGCGGCAGGGGAAGCAGTGACGGAGACGAGTGGTGTGGTGGTGGTGGTGGAGGGTGCGGTGGTGGTGGTGGTGGTGGTTGTTGTGGTAGTGGTGGTGGTGGTGGTGATGGTGTTGTTGTTGTTGTTGGTGGTGGTGGTGGTTGTAGGGATGTTCAGGCATCTCTAAGAAAGGCGAGGAAATTAATATGGTTGACAGTGAAGAAACGTGAATTTTTTTTTTTTTGTCTTTTTTATGTTCAAAGTGACAAAACGTGATATATTTTTTGTCCTTTTATGTTCAGAGTGACAAAACGTGATATATATTTAGTCTTTATATATTCAGAACAGTCGAGCATTTAAGCAATTTTTCATGGACCACAATTTCTATCATCAATCGTAAAATATTTATAGTGACGCGTTTGCTTGCCTGTGATAGCAATAGTGAGGATGGAGAAAGGGAAAAAAGTGGTGGAGAAAAGAAAGAAAAAATAATTATCGGTTCACCTAATAATTCAGTCCGGCAGCCTAGGGATTCGGACCAGCCAGCCAGAGTAAATATTTATCCCATTAAACAAGCCTAATTTTATTTAACCTAATGAATCCTGACGCAACTGAGAAATCACATCCACCTGTCTTCTTTATTTAACTATTTTTCGGTATCACACACACACACACACACACACACACACACACACACACACACACACCTCTCTCCAAAATTGACCTATCTTTCACCCTCCTCTAACTCTTTACAGGAGCAGTAGCGGGCTTTTTTTCACATTTGTTACCTTTTTCATGCCCTTGAACTGACTCCTCTGCTGTAAAAATGAAGAACAAATGTGTTTATTTTTGCAGCGCCTCGTTTTCATGTTGTAAAATCTGAAATTCACACCATCTTTGAGGCCTTCAATCCCCACCATAATTAGGGATTGGGGAAAGGAGGAACGAGGATGAAGAAATGAAGGAAGGAAGGAAAAGGAACAAGAGAAGCAGGAGTGGGAGGAAGGATTCGAGGAAGGGGTGATGGAAATGGAGAAATGAATGTTAGAGAGGTTCACGACCGCCACTCTATCGTCATTAAACAGTCGTATTGACCAAACACGTTAGTCAGTGGTCCATATTGCACGCAGGACGGTGACCGGAGGGAGGCAGGAGTGGCTGGAGGAGGAGGAGGAGGAGGAGATCGAAGAGACGGGAGGCACGATTTTGGTATGAGGGAGGAAAAGGAGGGAAAGGATGAGTACAGAGGTAAAGTCGGGAGGCAAAGGAGGAAGCAAGTGGAAGAAACGGTGGAGGAAAGGAGACATGGAGAGAAAGGTGGAGGATATAAGGGATGGTGGATGAATGGAAGCACAGGAAGAATCAAGTAGAAAAATGAAGGAGGGAAAGAGACATGGCAGGAGGCAAGTGAGAGGAACCCGTGACGCTGCGTGGGGTAAGTATCCTTGAGCTTCTGAGTCGTATAATGTGTGTCCGCCTCAAGGGAAAGGGGGAGGCGGGCTCTCTTTCTGCCTCTGTTTCTGCTTTCTTTTCTCCTTTCTCCTACTATTATCTATATCAGTATTGTTTGTTTGTTTTGCTTGTTTGTGTATGTGTGCCTTTGTGTGTGTGGGGGGGGTGGGGGTGTTCAACGCTTCAACAAATATTTATGAGGATGCGCGTCACACTAAGGAAATTGATGTACATGACTGCTTGTGAGTATGAGCGAATGTATAAGAACCGAGGCATCCAAACTAATCAACGTATTACCTCCCTGCTCTCCTTTTCACTCCACTTTCCTTCCTTCCTTCCTTCCTTCGCTCCCTTTCAAACCAAGAGCCACTACCGAGGTCCACCTTCTATGCTTTTTATCATTTATTCGCTTTGGCTACACAACTGAATCTCTTCCTCCCTTTTAATGGCTTATCTTGTTAGTCTCTCTTTCCCTCTTGAAAATACTATCCTCCCATCTGTTCTTTTTTCTCCCCATGTCCTTGTATCTTTAGCAACCTCCCTTCCTGAAACCCAATCTTCCATATTGCTTTTATCGCCCACTCCCTCACGCCCTCCTCCACACACCTCCTCCGTCCCGGCTGATACACAGACTCGCAAAGTTTTCCTGCAAGCGGCTCCGGGACACAAAAGGCAGGATCTAGTGGCCGCTTACATACAATTCCGCTCTGCTAATTACTCCGGCCATTGTTTGTCTTGGCGCAGCGGCTGGACTCTTTTGTTTTTCTCTTTGCTTTCTTCCGTCACGGCTCGCTGGCTCCTTGCACTCGCGAGGGTTTAGGAAGCTCACCTACTTTGCATGAGGAGCTGAGGCAATGGACTTTTATATTCTTGCTCCTCGCCTCCCTCACAGCGCGGTTCATAGAGTCTGTGTTCTCAAAAAATGTTGAATACTGTAACTTACTTTGAACAAACTTTCATAATAGTTCATAAGTGTTTATATGAATGAGAAACTTTGCATACGAAAGGTAACTCGCCGACGTAATTTTGCTGCATGCTTCTTAAGACACACGTTGAAAGAGAAAGAAACTGTTGGACTTATTCTTGCATTAGTTACAAGTGAATATATGATTGCACAAAGTAATAAATTCAAATAACTTCAACTTGCTGGCTACTTTTCCGCAACGCTCTGAAACTACATCTTTGGAGACTAAGAAATATTTAACTTAATGGAAAGTCACTAATGTTATATACTACTGTTACTACTACTGCGACTACTGCTACCTCTACTACCTCTACCACTACTACCTACTATTACTACTACTACTGATTTCTCTGTTTGGCTATTAGTAAAAATAAATAACACACAAGTAGTAAAGTAGAAACAGTCAGACACAAAATAGATACAGACACTAAGGTAGATAGTAATGAAGGCTTTTAAGTGTGAAAGGAAAGTGTATTAAAGGATTGCAGAGTGAAGGGAAAGTGTATTGAAGTATTCACAGACAGGCAGACAGAAGAACGCGACAGACACAGAGAGAAACACATAGGCTTCCATCTCGCCAACGACAAACCTTTTTCCACATTGCCATCATCACTCTCAGTACACCGCCATCATCACAACCATCACCTGCTCCAGCGCACAAGACCCACATCTAACCCAACGTTGCCAGATCGTCGTACTCAGCCGCTTATATTTCCCGACTTCCTACCCTCAAACTGTCTTCTGGGCTCCAATAACGAAACTCATTTATAGTTATCGTTAGAAGAGTTAGATCCTGATGGTTCTTTTCGATAGTTAGGCGTCAGAAACCGGTAAATACTATGCTCTGAGTACGATAATCTGGCAACGGTGACCTAACCACCACCACCACCACCCAGAGATACGATAAAAAAGTAAGAATAAGCAAATACATCATCGTCTTCACCCCTCACCAGTCACAATCACGACCTAGAAAACCAAGAACATATAAAAAGAAGAAATAGCTCATGTGTCTCAATGCCACCACAATTACCAATCAGAACAAAAACAAATAAAGATGAACAACTACTTCATCTGCTGCCTTGCCACCACCACCACCACCACCACCAAGCAGAAAAATAATACAAAGAGAAATAAACAACTACTTCATTGCCACCACCACCATCCTATCTCCGCCCCTTTCCCGCCGCTATCCAGCCTCCGCTCCCGCCCCCGCCACCTCCGCCTCAAGCATCCGAGCACCTAATTTCAGCTCTCATTACCTCCCTCCCATTAGCCTTCCTCTTTACGGTAATAACACGCTGTTTTAAGTGGCACGAAAGCTTTTCGGCTCTTTTTTTTTTCGGCATCACCTGTTTTTTTTATGCGTTCTTACCTCCATTAATTAAGCATGTTCACAGATTTATTAGGGTTTTATGGGCAAATCTGTCATCACGGAAAGCAGGCTCTTTTCTCTCTTTTACCTTCCCAAAGTTGGATATTTAACTTCAGCGTGGGTGTGTGTGTGTGTGTGTGTGTGTGTGTGTGTGTGTGTGCGGGTGTTCGAGCGAGAGAGCGAGAGAGAGAGAGAGAGAGAAAGAAGCGAGAATGTTATATTCAGGCGGAGCAACAAGGAAATGCAGTCTTGGTCCTCTAGACGGGAAGCTGCCACGGCCTGTTTTGATCTAATATGTTAGCAGGAGTTTCTTTCCGGCAGAGTCGCGTCAGTTCTACGATACCTCTGCCATTAATCTCTCGCTATGCTGAAGGGACTAGAACGAAAGGGCTAGGAATTCCATTAGCCTGTGTCGTAACTGCATCAAGAACAAAATAAATGTGTTTCCAGCATCGTCCGTCTTTCTGATACCCTTATCCATACTATTGCATCTCGCTTAGCTTACATTCTTCGGACCAACGTAGATAGCAAGGTGATTTCATTGAAGTTTTAAGGACGTTATAAGAAATGAATAAGGCGATTTAGAGTATGTATTTAAGCCGAAAACAGGACACCTCTCCTCCCGAAACTGACCTATCTTTCGGCCACCTCTTTGGATTCTTTTTAGGAACAGCGAGTAGCGGGCTTTTTTTTATTAATGTTTACTTTTTTGTGCCCTTGAGCTGTCTCCTTTGCTGTAAAAAAAAAAAAAAAAAAAGATGAGTGGAGCAATTTAAGTAGATGTTTAGGAGGAGGAGGAGGAGGAGGAGGAGCACCAAGAGACGGATGCAGCAGGAGGAGGAAAACCAAAAGGAAAGGAGAGAAAGGAGCCTCATTCCTGCCTGTTGCCGTAGCTACTTGAGGAGAGCATTGGTTACGAAGACTCAGTTACCCTCCTCCTCTTCCGCATAATGTACTCTTCCTCTTCCTCTTTCTCCACCTTCTCCTCCTCCTCCAAATCATCGTTTCTGCTTCCTTCAGAAATGATAGCAAGGCCAGAAGCTCCATGTTTCCTCCTCCAAATTATCGTCCTTCTCTTCCTCCTCCTCCTCCAAATTATCGTCCTTCTCTTCCTCCTCCTCCTCCTCCTAATCATCTTAACATCCTACTCCTACTTATCCTCCTCCCACGCATCCTCCTTCATGTCTTCCTCCTTCTTCGCTTCCTCTTTCTCCACTTTCTCTAACCACTCCTCCACCTCTTCCTCCGCTTTCTCCTTCTGCTCCACCCTCCTCCTCTCGTGACCAGGTGGAAGACGAGGGCGTGTTTACAAGGAAGCCACTCCTTGATGTATTCATGAAGACCTAATCCGAGTGAGCCTCACCGCGCCATTACAAGGACGCTCACGAGGGCGCACTCACGGGGACTCTCATGGCGATCTTTTTTTTTTTTACAACAAAGGAGACAGCTCAAGGCCACACAAAAAATGAAAACAATAATAAAAAAAAGCCCGGTACTCTTTGCTCCCAAAAAAAAGAATCAAAAGAGGTGGCCGAAAGAAAGAACTTGGGAAAACCTTATCGATGTCGAGGAAGGCAACGAAAAGACCCTTATCGATGTCTGAAGGTAACGAAAAGACTATCGATGTCGGAGGTAACGAAAAGACCTTATCGATATCTGAGGAAAATTAACAAAAAAGACCTTATCGATGCTGAGGTAACGAAGAAAGACCTTATCGATGTCTGAGAGGTAACGAAAAGACCTTATCGATGTCACAAGGTAACAAAAAGATATCCGTGTCTGAGAGGATAACGAAACCTTATCGATGTCTGAGAGAGTAACAAAAAACCTCGATGTCAAAGAGGAATAACAAAAAAGGCCATATCCGATGTCCCCAAGAAACTGTGAAAAAAAAGAATGTCTGATTGATTAAAAAAAGTATAAGTATTTTGTTTCTGTTCCCCAGGATATAAAACGTAAATAAAGAGCTATAAAATAAGAAAGGATGCTAGTAAGGAAGAGACGGATAGCGTGGAAATTATATAAAACAAATGAAGGAAGAAAATATTGGTGGAAGAATTAATTGTTTTCGCCAAATCTGGATATTATCACACACACACACACACACACACACACACACACACACATACACACACACACACACACACACACACACACACATACACACACACACACACACGATATACATTAAGAAACGGCCATATTCAGGAGTAAACACCAAAATCTATTCATAACTCGTATTTGCAGAACCTTGAACTGAGAGTCTTGAAAGTCAGTCCAGTCTCTCTCTCTCTCTCTTCTCTCTCTCTCTCTCTCTCTCTCTCCTCCTCCTCAAATCATCGTTTCTGCTTCTTCAGAAATGATAGCAAGGCCAAGCTCATGTTTCCTCTCAAGTATCGTCATCTCTTCTCCTCCTCCTCAAATTATCGTCCTTCTCTTCCTCTCCTCCTCCTCTAATCATCTTGCTGTCTACTCTCGCCTCCTCCTCCACGCATCTCCTTCATGTCTTCCTCCTTCCTTCCCTCTTTCTCTCCTTTCTCTAACCCTCTCCCTATTCCTCCTTTCTCCTTCTGCTCCACCTCCTCATCTCGTGACCAGAGTGGAAGACGAGGCGTGTTTACAAAAGGCCTCTTGATGTATTCTTGAGGCCTAATCCGAGTAGGCCTCACCGCGCCATTACAAGGACGCTCACGAGGGCGCACTCCTGAGGACTCTCATGGCGATCTTTTTTTTACAACAAGGGAGACAGCTCAAGGCCACAAAAAACAATAATAAAAAGCCCATTTCTCGCTGCTCCCAAAAAGAATCAAAAGAGGTGGCCGAAAGAAAGAACTTGGAAAACCTTATCGATGTCTGAGAGGCAACGAAAAAGACCTTATCGATGTCTGAGAGGTAACGAGAAAGACCTTATCGATGTCTGAGAGGTAACGAAAAAGACCTTATCGATGTCTGAGAGGTAACGAAAAAGACCTTATCGATGTCTGAGAGGTAACGAAAAAGACCTTATCGATGTCTGAGAGATAACGAAAAAGACCTTATCGATGTCTGAGAGGCAACGAAAAAAGAGATGTCTGTTGATAAAAAAAAGTATAAGTATTTTGTTTCTGTTCCCAGGATATAAAACGTAAATAAAGAGCTATAAATAAGAGAGAAAGGGATGCTAGTGAAAGGAAGAGACGGATAGCGTGGAAATTATATAAACAAATGAAGGAAAGAAAATATTGGTAGGAAGAATTAATTGTTTTTCGCCGTCTGGATATTGTCACACACACACACACACACACACACACACACACACACACACACACACACACATACACACACACACACACACACACACACACACACACATACACACACACACACACACACGACTAAAAACATTAAATATTCGGAATTAAACACTTAAGAAATCTAGCCCATAACTCGTTATTTGCAGAACCTTGAACTGAGGGTCTTGAAAGGTGATCAGTCTCTCTCTCTCTCTCTCTCTCTCTCTCTCTCTCTCTCTCTCCTACCTCTCTCTCTCTCTCTCTCTCTCTCTCTCTCTCTCTCAACTCCTTCGGAAGAATTTTTCATTTGTTTATTCAATGTGAGCTCTTTCATGACTTCAAGACGTTTATAATAAACTATTGTGTACGGATCTTTTATTATTGTGTGTGTGGGCGCATCAGTTTTCTAATTCGGTCCAAAAGCAATAGTCTTTCTTCAGACAGATTAATGTATACAGAAAGGTAGCTTCTAATTAACACACGTGTGTGTGTGTGTGTGTCAGCTGTGTGTGTGTGTGTGTGTGTGTGTGTGTGTGTGTAATGTAACGTCTTGAATTCTCCATCAATCCTCAATTTCTTTCTTACACTCTTTCTTTTCTATTTATCAACTCTCCTCCTTCTTACAATTAGTCCTCATAGGTTCTAAATTCTTCCCTTGCCCCTTGTCCCTTTGCTGCTGGGTTCTTCTCTCCTCCTATCGTGTTCTCCTAAGTGTCCTGTCCACCCTCCTAGCATTCCTTACCCTTGTCCTTTTCTCACATATTTCCTCGCATTTATGACTCTGGTAATCTGATTTCGCTTTATCTCGTCCTTCTTCTCTTTTCTTCCTATATACAGCTTCATCTTCCTCCTCCTACTCCTTCTCCTCCTCCTCTCCATTCCACTTCCCTCTGCCTCTCTGTACACCCCGCCTTTCCTCCTTCTTCCTCCACTTCATTCACCTTCTCTACAATATCTCCTCTCCCACGCTCAGATGTCTTCTGCACGCGTTCTTCCTCTTAACATTTTTCCTCTCTTATCTCTTCCGAACTTCCACCCTCGTTCTCCTCCTCCCTCCTCCCTCTCTTCCTTCTCCCTCCTTCACCTTTCTTCTTCCTCCTCAGGTTCGCAGTGTGGCGAGATTAATCTTCATAAGCTTGATAAGGAACAGACACACATATCTGAATTTTGTCCTTGCAGCCACTTCATCTTCCTCCTCCTTCTCCTCCTCCTTCGCGTGCTCCTTTATTTTTCAGTCCTTCTGCTTTGGCTAATTTATCTTGTTTCTTCACGTCTCCTTTTCCCTTTCATTATAACTTCTTTTCCTGCTTCATGACTTTCTAAAATAGATTTCTGAATTTTTTCCAACATAACCACAAAACCCTCACCTTGGTTCCTCCTCCTCCTCCTCCTCCTTCGCCTTCATTTTCTCCTCCTCCTCTCTTCTTCCTCCTCCCCATTCCACCTACTCTTTCTCCTCCCGCTCCTGCATAATCCAACTTCGTATCAGGCTGTATTTTTAAGAATTTGCATCCTGCTCTGATACCTTGTTCTAATTCGTAATCCTCTGCATGCTTCTTCTCCTCTTAAGCTTTCCCATTTTCACTCAGGTCGCTGTTCACACTGTGCCGTCTCCACTTACTCAAATCCTTCACCGCATTCCTCAGTCCTTCTATGTCAAGTTTATTCCAAAACAATATATCCTCCTGGTCGTCCTCCATATTCTCCTTCTCCTTCTCTTCTTCTTCTTGTCTTTGGTCTTTTTGTTCTTGTTCTTCTCTTTCTTTATTATTATTATTACTATTACGTATTATTCCTCTTCTGCTTCCTCCTCCTCCTCCTCCTCCTCCTCCTCCTCCTCCTCCTCTCCCCTCCTCCCAGCCTGGGCGCTCCGAGGGTCTCACAATACCACGGTGACTCAACTCGCGCCATTATTAAAGTGACGAAGCTGATCCGCAAGTGAGGCAACACGGTAACACAACCCGACAGCACAGCTTGTAGTGGCCGGACGAGGAGAGAAGAGAAGAAGAAAAGAAGAAGAAAAAAAGAAAAGAAAAGAAAGGGAGAAGAGAGAAAGGAGAGAAAAGGAGGGCAGAGACTGAAGAGAAAGGTAAGGTGAAAATAGTGAGTAAGGTAAAGGTAAGGTAGAAAGGAAAGAAAGGAAAGGAAAGGAAGGAAGGGAAGGGAAGGGACAGAGAGGGACAGAGAGCGAGAGAGAGAGTGAGAGAGAGAGAGAGAGAGAGAGAGAGAGAGAGAGGAGAAGAGAGAGAGAGAGAGAGAAAGCAGTAGCGTCATGGAGGTTGGTCATAAGCCAGAGTTACTAAAGCTAATGTCATTAAACTCAAACGCCCGTGTCCTTCCTCCTTTCCCTTTCTTCCTTCTCTCTCTCTCTCTCTCTCTCTCTCTCTCTCTCTCTCTCTCTCTCTCCTGCCATACCTTACTTCTCTTCTTTGTCCTCCTCCATTTTCCTTAGGAGACTTAGTAGATGAGGAGAAGTGGAGGAAAGGAAATCATATGAGAAGATAGAGAGACACTAGGAAGAGGAGGAGGAGGAGAACACCAAAGAACAAAATAAAAGAAAAAAGATAAAAAAATATACAAGAACACACATAAAGTTGAATGCACTCGTGTTCTCTCACAATAACAAACGAAACAAAACTTTGTGCTCTCGCCAAACAACCGTAACACCCCCACTGGCGCCTCCCTCTCCCTCTCTCCCCTGAGCCCAACACACGGCTCAAAAGTCTGTGCTGCCCTTCAACTCCCTCCTTAAGGTAACCTCATGTGTCCCGCCTGACTGTTGGGTTACTGTACCACCACGTGGGATGTCTGTCTGTCTAGCCTCCCCTCCCACTGTTCCCTGACTCGCGCCGTGCCCGCAGCGTGTCCTGGCCGTGCTGTGTGTGCTGGTGCTGATGGCCGCCGCCGTGATGGCTGCTGGCGGACAGGGTGGCTATGGCGGAGGCTTAGGCTACGGTAGCTATGGCCCAGGCGGAGGCTACGGTGGCTATGGCCCAGGCGGAGGCTACGGTAGCGGAGGCAGAGGCTTAGGCTACGGTGGCTATGGCAAAGGCGGAGGCAACGGTGGCGGAGGCAGTGGCCTCGGTGTCGGAGGCGTGAGTGACATGGACGGAACCGGAGGCTTCAATGACGGAACCTTCGTTAGCGGCGCCCGAGGCCCCATTGGCGGCGGCGGAGGCTTCGGTGGCGGAAGCTTCGGTACCGGCAGCGGAGGCTTCGGTGGCGGCAAATCCGGCGTCAAGGACGACAACTAAGGTGAGTGGAGGGATGGAAGGGTGCAGGGAGGAGGAGTCAGTGGATTGCCGGGAGAGCGGTGCAGTTACTATAGACACAGGTCTGCTGGACCCTGGGGTACAGTCAGTCCACTCGACGGAGCAGCATCAGTGGGACTGACGGGCCCTTGTCTCCACAGGCTGAAACGACACACTCGACACCCCCGAGGACCTGCACTGCCCTACTGGTGACGATGGCGGCGGCGGCGGCAAAGCAAATGTATATGGAAATAAATTGGACGAGGAATAAAACCACTTAAATTTGTTACGCATTTTCATTCTTTGGTCCATTTTGGCAGCGAAGTAATGAATGATTGGTTGAATGGGATATATATATATATATATATATATATATAATATATATATATATATATATATATATATATATATATATATATATATATATGTATATATAAGAACATAAGAACGTAAAGGAGTCTGCAAGAGGCCGGTTGGCCTATACAAGGCAGCTCCTGTACACTCAACCCCACCTTACCTCACCATCCATGGCTTTATCTAACCTCTTCTTGAATGTATCTATGGTAGTGGCACCCACAACATGGCTCCCAAGCCTGTTCCATTCGTCCACCACTCTATTAGTGAACCAATTCTTGCCTATGTCTTTGTTGAATCTGAATTTGTCTAACTTAAAACCATTGCCACGCGTCCTACCTGGCTCTTTCACTCTCAAAATTTTATTGACTTCACCTTTATTAAATCCCTTCATCCATTTATAATCTTCGATCAAGTCTCCTCGCACCCTTCGCCTTTCTAGAGAGTGTAGATTTAACTGCTTTAGCCTGTCTTCATAAGGCAAGTTCCTCACCCCCTGAATCATCTTCGTCATCCTCCTCTGTACAGATTCTAACCAGAACTGAACTGCATAATCGAGATGAGGTCGAACTAGTGCTAAGTAAAGTTTGAGGATGACTTCAGCGCTCCTATTGCTCACGCTCCTTGAGATGAAACCTAGTACTCTGTTTGCCCGATTTTTAGCCTGAATGCATTGAGCCCTAGGACGGAGGTCAGCGCTCACTAGGACTCCTAAGTCTCTCTCCCGCCCAGACCTGCTTAGAGGAGTGTCATTTAAGGAGTAATTGTGTAAGGGGTTATTCCTACCTACACTCAAAATGCTACACTTCCCGACATTGAATTCCATCTGCCACTTCCTCGCCCAATCATATAGTCTGTCAAGCTCATCCTGGAGAACGGTAGCGTCGCTGTCTGATTGGATTACTCTACCGATCTTGGTATCATCTGCGAACTTACTGACATCGCTACTGATTCCTGTGTCCAAGTCATTGATGTAAATAATAAAAAGCAGAGGACCCAGCACCGACCCCTGTGGGACTCCACTCGTAACACTGCCCCATTCAGATTTCCTACCATTGATTTGCACTCTCTGCTTCCTACCACTAAGCCACGCCCTGATCCAGCTCAAAACTTTCCCATCTACGCCGTGAGCCTGTAATTTTAGTAATAGCCGGTGATGAGGGACTTTGTCGAACGCTTTACTGAAATCTAGATATAATATGTCATAGTTTTCATCTCTGTCAACCGCCTCGATTACTTTAGTGTAGAAGGACAACAGGTTAGTAAGGCAAGACCAACCCTTTGTGAACCCATGTTGTGAGTCATGAATTAAATTATGCTTTTCTAGATGGTCCCGAATGCTCCTGGCTATAATCGACTCTAACATCTTTCCCACAACTGATGTTAAGCTAATTGGGCGATAGTTTGAGGTGGCTGACTTGTCTCCTTTGTGAAAATCGGCGTCACATTAGCTACTTTCCATTGATTGGGCACATACCCAGAATTTACCGACATTTTAAAGATATCGGCAAGAGGGCCACTAAGGACTTCCTTGCACTCTTTCAGAACCCTTGGGAATACTTCGTCTGGGCCCGGCGATTTGTTTTCTTCAACCTACCAATCTCATCCTGGACTACTTGCCTAGTGATGATCACATCCCTCAACTTGTCGTTCTTCACCCTCATATATCTGAACTCTCTCCGGAATGGTTGTTAGATTTTCCTGCGTGAAAACTGAGAGGAAATAGTCATTCATCATTTGGCTCATATCTTCTCCATTCTCAACGAGCTCGCCCGTGTTTGTTTTCAACGGTCCAATTCTGTCCCTTGTTTTCGTCCTGTACAATTTGAAGAAGCCCTTGGGATCGCTCTTGGCCTCGTTGGCTACCCTAATCTCATAATTTCTTTTTGCAAGGCGGGTGTTCTTCTTCACCGACCTGGCTAGCTCAACATACCTACCCCTGAGGTGGATCTCTCCGTTCTTTATTTTCCTATAAATTCCTCTCTTCAAGCCTATTTCATGCTTGAGTCTGCAGGTCATCCATTTGGGGTCGTTATTTTCCTTCCTACGTGCTTGGTAAGGGATATGCTGTCTCTGACCCTCTGCAATTTCTCTAACTAAATTATTGTAGGTCATTTCTACATGGTTCCCCTGTCTTTCCGGTTCCAGCCCTGAGATCTGGCCCTCATCCAGCCCTAAGGTTTCCCAATTTACCTCCTCAAGGTGTTTTCTGAGCCCCTCATAATCAGCTCTTCTAACGTCAGGCACCAACACCGGGTTGAGTTCATGGGTCACCAGTCTAATTTAAACCTAATTTCCTTGTGATCACTGCCACCTAATTCTCCCCAACATCTAGCTCGCTGATCATATACTCGGTGTTAGTTAAGACCAAGTCCAGAATGTTGTTACCCTGGTGGCTCTGTTACTGTCTGCTTGAGAAAATTATCTTGTATGACTTTCAGAAAATCCTCAGACTCTAGATCACCCACCACCCCGACCCAATCTATATACCTATAGTTAAAATCCCCCATTATGTATATATATATATATATATATATATATATATATATATATATATATATATATATATATATATATATATATATATATATATAATTCAGAATCCTCAGGATCGGAGGTGCAGTCAGCGAACTCGTGGTCCACATCGATGGGAAGGACAGGTTTTCGGCCATATAACATCTTGAATGGTGAAAACCTCGTGGAGGCCTGGACTGTAGATCTAAAAAAAAAAAATGCAATTCAAAAACTAATAACAGTACACACAGACGTTCCGACAAAAACTCACAGGTTTACCCTGATATTACCAACCTCAGTGCAAATAAGACCGTGTAAACATTTGTCCCAGTTTTCATGTCGATCACTCAGAGTTTGAAGGAGAAGATTTTGAGCTGTTCGGCTGCGCTCGACTAATCCATTGTCTTGAAATGAACAAATCGGTGATTTTTTTTATTGGAAAAATATAAAGGTATTGTTTCAACAAGATCAAAAAATGCCAAAATAGGGGCATTGCTTTCAAACAGAGGAAAGAATAAGCACAAACAAACAAATATAATCATTACAATATTATGATAAATACTTGAGGATGATAAGCAGATGTGATTCTTTGCGTTGTTCCTGTGAGCGTGTGGAGCTCTGCTGAGACTGAGTTCACAAACTCTCTGCCCTGGTCATTGATCTGTATGGCAACACATCCATGACGACAGATAATGTCCCTCACAGGAACCGAGACACTTCTACAGCTTCCTTCGATTTTAAAGGGCGAGCCTCAATCCACTTGGAAAAATAACGAACGGCCATCACAATGGCGACATGACCGTTGGAGGACCTGAAAAAATACACAGTTGTAAGCATACCGAAATTAACATACATAAAAGTATTAATAGTATAAATAACAATAGTAGTATTGTACTTATATACAAATTGTGTAAATCCAAACTCACGTTGTCAATGAACATAGGTCTATGCCAATTTGATACATGTTTCGAGGCTTAATTGGGATACTGTGCAGTTTCGGGTTCACTTTCTTGAACACAGTGCTGGCTTTTTGGCACCGTGAGAAAGTGTTGATGGTTTCAACTACATCAGATGTAGCGCTGCGCCACCAATATCTTTGCATTATGCGATCGATGACCTTATCCCTGCCAACGTGGCTTCCCAAAGCAACAACTTCGTCGCTGTCACCAGCTCCTCGGTGACTGGCCAATGTCGAGCTGCTATTGGCGATCCTTAATCACCCGAAGGAAGCGAACTTCTGCAATCATATGTAAAATTATTAAACTATAGGCCATTACACCATTTCGCTTTTCGTTTCTACACGAATAGACGACTCACCTGTTAAATCTCTCCTGTTCGGCTTATGGACAAGTTTTAGACAGTAGTCTTGGATAACGAATGCCCGACACTTCCTTCGGAAATTTGCTTTTTTTCCCTTGTCGTTTCCAAAATGCACTGGATATTTTTTCAACCGCAGAAGTTCTTCCACCTCGTCCATTTCAATACAGAACTCAATGGTGTAAACGCGTCGATGAGCCGCGTTTATGGTGCAGCAAGGAAGTGACTGATAAGGCCGTGGTGAGCAGCACAGGTGTTTCACCAGTAAAGTATATAGAAAACGGGAAGCGAAACGTCAAACACTCTAGTTAGATTCAGAAACACCAAAAAACTTCAAACAAGGTTCATTCGACTACATAGTCATTTCAAACGGGTGGGGAGTCGTCTGAACCGGGAGGCGAATGCCAGGCCTACTCTGATTATCTTTTTCTACTACCAGGCTTCGGAGGCGGCAAGGGCTTCGGCGGCGGTGGATCCGGCGGCGGTGGATTCGGTAGTGGCGGGACGGAGGGGGGCGTGGGGTGGGGAGCAGGGGAGGGAGGAGACAGTGGGCTGCCATGCCATGACAGCGGTGCAGTTGCTATAGACACAGGCCTGCAGGGGTGAGGTCAGTCCCCTCGGCGGAGCAGCAGCAGCGGGACTGACGTAATGAATGGCAAACAACTTTCTGCAGTAAATAAAGAAAAGGATCTTGGAATCACTATATCAAGCGATTTAAAGCCCGGTCATCATTGTTCAGAGGTAGTTAAAACTGCAAACAAATTGGTTGGCTTCATCGGACGAGTTTTTAATAATAAATCGGAAAAAGTAATATTAAAACTGTATAATTCATTGGTTCGACCCCATCTAGAGGACTGTGTACAGTTTTGGTCTCCCTACTACAGAAAAGACATAGAAAAGTTGGAACGGGTTCAACGAAGAGTAACAAAGATGATTCCTAGGTTGAGAAATTTATCATATGAACAAAGGCTTAAGGAAGTAAATTTATTCAGTCTATCAAAACGAAGAATGCGAGGCGATCTAATAGAAGTGTTTAAAATGTTTAAAGGATTCAGTGATATTAATGCGGAGGATTACTTCACAATTGATCGATCAAATAGAACAAGAAGAAATCACAATTTGAAGATAAGTGGTAAAAGATTCTCGTCTCACGAAGCTAAACACTTCTTCTTCAATCGAGTTGTTAAAGTTTGGAACTCTCTTCCCTGTGATGTCGTTGATAGTACAACAGTTACGGCCTTCAAGAATAGATTAGACAAGTATTTTGAATCCAACCAGCAACTAGGATATTACTCATTGTCGTAATAACGTTAAGTTCTTTCGAATACTGGTGTCCTTGTCCGCTTTTATCCTTGGTTAGTGGTAGCAGTAATGGTAGTTCATTCGTCTTTCCTGCGTAATTTCCATACAGTTTTTCCATGCTGCATGGTTCTTTTTCTTTCCTGCCAGCTTTGGCTGGAGGGATAGGAGCCTTCGCCTTTGCTGTCCTTCATCTTCCACCTTTGATTAGATAGTTGGTGTAGCTTGTCACCAAACAGCCTCATAGGACCAAGCAGGTCTGCTGTTGTTTGTTCTTTGTGTTCCTTTGTGTCTGGCGCAGGCGAGTGTTTATAGTGGCGCCATCTTGCATTGGCTCATGCTGCCCCCCGGAGCTCGTTCTTGATTCGCTTGGACGGCTTCCTCTAGAGTCCGGGTTGATGGGTGGTCTTCAGACAGCATGTGGGTATTTTTAAGCCACTCGGCGGTGACTGAAAAATCCGAGGTGGTAGCGTGGGGACTCGAACCCGCGTCGTCCATCACGCGGTGACTGTGGGCCCATGACGCTACCAGTTCGGCCACCGCCGACCCAAATATATATATATATATATATATATATATATATATATATATATATATATATATATATATATATATATATATATATATATATATATATATATATATATATATATATATATATATATATATATATATATATATATATATATATATATATATATATATATATATATATATATATATATATATATATATATATATATATATATATATATATATATATATATATATATATATATATATATATATATATATATATATATATATATATATATATATATATATATATATATATATATATATATATATATATATATATATATATATATATATATATATATATATATATATATATATATATATATATATATATACTGCTGATGTACCTGCTGCTGAAGTGTCGCACTTGACCTCGTGACACTCTTATGGCGGGATTTAAGAAGGCCTAAACCCGTGGAGTGATTGCTGTTTCTGGACCCGATATGCCTGGTAGTAAATGACCTTTACATGGCAACCTTCCTAACGACATCTCTCCATCTAACAAACAGGGTAAAAATAATGACTTAGTGCTGATTAGCTTACCAGAGTAGTCAGTTCATAGACTTTCGGAGTTCGTCCTGTTGGGAAGCCTTCCCACCTGTAGACCTTTTGTTCTTGGCAAAATTTATTGCAAAGATGTGGATTGTTGTCAGTCCTACTTAAATCGTCGCTTCATGAAGGGTATGGGTCCACAACACTCTTACACCACCTTCAAGGTCCAATCTCCATATTTGTATGGAGCAAAATCTGACAACGTCAGTACAACCCGTTGTTTGCTGAGGAATACATGAGGTTTCAATTTTATCCATTGCGTGATTAGAATTCAGATTAGTCGTCACTATAGTGAGGTGGTGCCGGAGGGTATTGAAAACGGAGGCATATTCGGTGGCCAGAACTATAGAATTGTTTTCAACTTAACTTTGTTATTGCTAGATATATATCAAATCGGATTGGCTTCACTAGGATAGCCTACTCTTCATAGATACTAGAGGGTTCGAAGAGAGCACAGAGTGAGGTTCTCCCTACGGCAGTGGAAATGACATTTATTCCTGGCCTGCCGGACCTTGAATTTAGGCACCATACGCTGAACAGATTGATGGTTGTTGAAGACAATTTGCTGGAACCCAATTTCAGTTGTCTCTAATGATCTGCTCGAGGACTTTTTCTCACCTCAAAACTCGGTCAAGGGCCTCATTGGTCTGTAGTTTAGGAGGCTTCGCACGCACACTGAAAAATGTCTGGCAGAATGTGTATTACGGTGCATTGTGCCTAAGAAAAATTTGGACGGGTCCCAACAGGATTGGGAAGTGCTAACACTGCTCCTCTGGTATTAGATGAGGTGAATTGGTTGAGGATTTACGCGAGTCATTGAGTGTCCTTGAGCAGAGGTGACAAGTCGTAAATCCGCTAAAAAACACCATTGTTTGTCCTAACTAAACAAGAGTTTGTCTAGGTTTTTTCACAAAAAATCCATTTACTCATTCGATTGTGCCAAGTTCTAGAGAGAGAGAGAGAGAGGAGTAAGGGAGAGGAGAGAGAGAGGAGAGAGAGAGAGAGGAGAGAGAGAGTAGAGAATACGAGAACCTTATCACCGAGATATGCCAAAACCAGCACTTAGTCCAGCCTCACTCGTGTAAGGAGCAAATGTAGGACACCATGAACGACGCAGGCTGTATTGGTACTGGAATACTGAGAGGGAGTCTGGCACCGTGTATCAAAATTGCATAGTTGGTACCGTTAGTACTGGTACTGGTACTGATACTCACCCCTATTGTTGAGATAGCGTGGTAGCGTGGATATATAATGTTGTTCAAGTTATGCCAGTGAATGGAAGAACTGTACTAGCTGTGTATGGAACCAAGCCGTGTGAGAAAAAATCCAGTTTTCATTTTGATCATACAACAAAGGAGGCACCTGAAGGCACACATTTGTGTCAAGACATGAATAAAAAAAGCCCGCTACCGCTGCTCCCTAACCTAACTAGAATTACAAAGAGGTGGCCAAAAGGGCACAATAAATACGAGACGGAGAGATGTCCTGAGTACCCTCCTCTTGGAAAGGAGAGTTCAAGCTCGTAGGCAGGAGGAAATACAGATTGAAGGAAGATTGTTCCTTTGTTTAGCAGCGAGGGATGAAAGAGTGGAAGATGCTGTTAACTCGTACTAAGGGGTTTGGACAGTTATAGGGATGAGCATGAGTAGAAAGTCGGAAAGGGGGCTGCGGAGGGGGGACTGGCTCAATCCTACCCTGGGGCAAGTGTAGAAGACCGGCCGTACACTTTCCCCGATAGAAGCGTTAGGTAAAAAAGGCAACATTGCGGCGGAATTTAAGAGGTAGAAGACTGGGGACACTTTTCGCAGGATTAGAGTTGATGAGACGAAGAGCCACCCTTTCGCCTCCACCCCCTGTCCAGAAGAGCTAAGATGAAATGAGTGGGAGCCTCCCACACATGAGATGCACCATCTTCCAGGGTCGTTAGGTCAGGCCCTTATAAGGAATGGCTAATTTCCTTTACCCAGCATGTAGGTGCAAGAGAAGGAACTGAGGAGACGGTTACAGAACGCCCAGCCCTACGAGGAAGCTGATTTAGAAGAGATGAGATATGAAGTCAGTGTGAAATGAAAGTGTGAGTTAAGGATAGACCGAGGATGTTTATGTTGACAAAAGAAAACGGTGCATAGCTGGGTGTTGTCAAAGAATAGGGACCCAGTTGCTTTGCAGATCATGTGTCGAGGGATGTGGAGAAACTGCTTTTTGAACCACCAGGCGTTGCACAAGCACTGTCCACTCTCTCAGGTCTCTCCTTCCTCGCCCGTTCATCTCTGAAATAAGAAGGTGTGAACATGGCCAAAGTGCCTCGCGGGTGTCTCGTCCCCTCTGTAGCTCTGAGTCTATCTCTTACTCTGTTAGCTCTGTAGGGTGGGTCTCTCTGTTAAAGAAGGAGAATGCAGAGGAATCTCTCTCTCTAGGACATGGATAGGGACAGTTCGTTCCCTGGATAAGATTCTCATATCTGAACAATATAAAAAGAGGAGATAGGACAGAACGCCATCTGTGGGACACCACTGTTGGCTAGACTTCAGGAGTGGAAGACAAAGCTTTGCGACTGCCTCCTCTCTGGGGTTAACCGCATAATAGAATGGTCAGAGCGAAAACCCATGAGATAAGTTCCATGAGAGTATGATAGAAACCGTAGGAGGTAGTCGGAAAGCAAAGATTGTGCCAGACCATGTCCCTAAGCTTCCGCTGAATTGTCGTTAATATCCTCTGAACAATGCTGACCGGCTTTTAAATCGCTTGATATAGTGATTCCAAGATTCTTTTCTTTACTTACTGCAGAAAGTTGTTGGCCATTCATTACGTACCGAAAGCGATTGTTATTTTTTCCGATGTGCAACATTTTACATTTGTCAACGTCAAATTTCATTTGCCATTGATTGGCCCAACCTGCAAGTCGATCTAGATCTAATTGTAAAGCTTCTGCGTCGAGTGTCGCAGTTACTTTACTAGCAATTTTTGTGTCATCAGCAAATTTTGATACTTTGCAAGTGAGCCCATCATCGATATCATTAACATAAATTAAGAAGAGCAAGGGGCCAAGCACTGATCCTTGAGGTACGCCGCTTCTGACATCGAGCCAGTTAGATGTAACACCGTTTAGAACTACTCTCTGTTTCCGCTCAGAGAGCCAGTCCACAAGCCAATTGTGAATGTTACCCGAGATACCGTGCGCCAATAGTTTGCTGAGCAATCGTTGGTGGGGGACCTTATCAAATGCCTTTTGAAAATCCAGATATATGATATCTACTGATCTGCTTTCATCGAACACTTCAAAAATATAATGAAAAATATCAAGTAAGTTAGTTAAACACGAACGTTTACTACGGAAGCCATGTTGCAAATTATTTATTATATTACTTTCTTCGAAGAATTTCACCATGTTGTCGCGAATGATAGTCTCCATTAACTTACAAACAATTGCTAATTGGTCGATAGTTTCCTGGATGAGACTTGTCCCCCTTTTTGAAAATTGGTGTGACATTTGCTAGTTTCCAATCCGACGAACGGGAGGACTCCCTTTCTGGCTACCGACCTGAAAGGTGTCTTGATAACTTCTCAAGCCTTTTTCTTCTCAAATTCTGCAACATTCGCGGTCTTCGTTCTAATTTTCATTCTGTGGAACACCATGTCTCCTCCTCTAAACTTCACTTTCTCTGCCTCACCGCAACACAGGTTTCTGAGGGTACTGACAGCAATCTCTACTCTGTTCCCTCCTACTATCTCTATCCTAAATTTCAATCCAAAGCTGGATGTTGCGTCTACGTGCGCAACGACATCACTTGTTCTCGTGCCCACGACCTTGACTCTTCTGAATTTTCCACCATCTGGCTAAGACTTCATTGTCATTCTATTACTAAATACATCTGTGCTGTTTATCTCTCACCTAACTCTACTGACTATGTAAAATTCTTTGACTATTTGAACTCTAAAGTGGAGCACATCTTGACCCACTCTCCCTTCGCTGAAATCTCCATCTTGGGAGATTTCAGTGTTCACCACCAGCTTTGGCTTTCATCCTCTTTCACTGACCAGCCTGGTGAACAAGCCTACAACTTTGCTCTCCTCAACAATCTAGAGCAGTTGATTAAGCACCCTACACGTCGTATCGCCGACCGTCTTCAAGACAGGCCCAACATACTAGACCTCTTTCTTACTTCTAACCCTTGTGCTAACTCTGTCAAATTGTTCTCTCAGTTGGGCTCCTCCGATCACAACCTTATTTGTGTATCCTGTCCTATCGTTCCTGTACATCCTCTGGACCCACCGAAGAGGCGGTGTTTCTGGCATCTTGCTTCAGCTCGATGGGACGACCAGAGGATGTACTTTTCCGATTTCCCGTGGAATGATTATTGCTTCCAGGAGAGAGACCCCTCTGGTGTGCCCAGCGCATCACAGAAGCGATTGTCTCTGAAATGGAGACACACATTCCACGTACTTTCTTTACTCCTCATGCTAAAAGCCTTGGTTTAATCATGCTTGTTCTCGTGCTATCAAAGATTGAAAGGCAGCACACAAAATGTACCAGAGTCTTCGCACTCCTGCTAACCATGATATTTACATTTCTGCCCGGAATCGTGCCAAATCTATTCCTCGACTTACCAAAAGCTCTTTCATCCATAGTTAATGCCAAAACCTTGCTTTCTCTAGTTCTTCCCGTGACCTCTGGCATCTAGCCAAAAATATCTCCTTCACTGACGGCAGTACCGCCGTCTCAACTGTCTCTAAGGCTCTTCTTTTCGCTCAAACGATTCTGGGCACATTCCTCCTACTCATCCCCCGTCTGACTTCTTTGTGTCTATTATTAAGATTCTTCCTAATGATGTTTTCTTTGCCCTCTCTGGCCTCAACTCTCAGAAGGCTTATGGACCTGATGGAGTGCCTCCTATTGTCCTTAAAAATTGTGCTTCTGTGCTGACACCCTGCCTGGTCAAACTTTTTCTTCTCTGCCTATCATCATCTACCTTTCTTTCTTGCTGGAAGTACGCCTTCGTACAGCCTGTGCCTAAGAAGGGTGACCGTTCCAATCCCTCAAACTACCGCCCTATAGCTTTACTTTCCTGTCTATCTAAAGCTTTTGAATCAATCCTTAACCGGAAGATTCAAAAGCACCTTTCCAGTTCTTACCTTCTATCTGATCGCCAGTATGGGTTCCGTTAGGGGCGTTCTACTGGCGTTTTTCTTGCTCTCTTAACTGACTCTTGGTCATCCTCACTTAGCCGTTTCGGTAAAACTTTCTCTGTTGCGCTAGGCATATCGAGGGCCTTCGATAGAGTCTGGCACATGACTTTGCTTTCTAAACTGCCTTCTTTCGGTTTCTATCCCTCTCTCTGTTCCTTTAGCTCCAGTTTCCTTTCCGGCCGTTCTATCTCTGCGGTGGTAGATGGTCACTGTTCTTCCCCTAAACCTATCAAGAGTGGTGTTCCACAGGGCTCTGTCCTATCACTCACTCTCTTCCTGTTATTCATCAATGATCTACTTTCCATAACAAACTGTCTTGTCCACTCATACGCCGACGACTACACTCTACATGACTCCAAACTGGAGGCTGCAGAACGCTTAACGTCAGACGTTGCTATTGTTTCCAAATGTGGCAGAATGAACCTTGTGTCCTTCAATGCCTCATAAACTCAATTTCTCCACTTGACACAATCTTCCAAACACCTATCCCTTATTCTTCGACAACACGCAGCTGTCACCTTCTCCAACACGAAATATCCTCGGTCTATCCTTGACTCAAAATCTTGACTGGAAACTTCACATCTCCTCTCTAACTAACTCAGCTTCCTCGAGGTTGGGCGTTCTCTATAGTCTCCGCCAGTTCTTCTCCCCTGCACAGTTGCTATCCATATACAGGGGCCTTGTCCGCCCTCGTATGGAGTAGGCATCTCACGTGTGGGGGGGCTCTACTCACACAGCTCTTCTGGACAGAGTGGAGGGCTCTTCGTCTCATCAGCTCTCCTCCTCATAC
Source organism: Eriocheir sinensis (assembly GCF_024679095.1). Lineage (NCBI taxonomy): Eukaryota > Metazoa > Arthropoda > Malacostraca > Decapoda > Varunidae > Eriocheir > Eriocheir sinensis. Next base: position 61,050 of record NW_026110752.1, read on the forward strand.
TGATAGTCTTCTTCCTCTTAAATTTCGTCACGATGTTGCCTCTCTTTCTATCTTCTATCGATATTTTCACGCTGACTGCTCTTCTGAACTTGCTATCTGCATGTCTCCCCCCCTCCTGCGGCCACGCCTCACAAGACTTTCTGATCAAGCTCATCCCTATTCTGTCCAAAACCCTTATGCAAGATTTAACCAGCATCTTCAGTCTTTCCTCCCTCACGCTGGTAAACTCTGGAACGATCTTCCCCCATCTGTATTTCCTCCTGCCTACGCCATGAACTCTTTCAAGAGGGGGGTATCAGGACACCTCTCCTCCCGAAATTGATTTCTCTTTATGGCCACTCCTCTGTACTCTATTCAGAAGCAGTAAGCAGCGGGCTTTTTTTTATCATATTTTTTTTTTTTTTTTACGTTCTTGAACTGTCTCCTATGGTATATGAATATATATATATATATATATATATATATATATATATATATATATATATATATATATATATATATATATCACTAAGCACACACACACACACACACACACACACACACACACACACACACACACACACACACACTATATATATATATATATATATATATATATATATATATATATATATATATATATATATCTATATATATATATATATATATATATATATATATATATATATATATATATATATATATATATATATATATATATATATATATATATATATATATATATATATATATATATATATATATATATATATATATATATATATATATATATATATATATATATATATATATATATATATATATATATATATATATATATATATATATATATATATATATATATTCTTTTGCAGCCTGATGGTCCGGCCAAACGTTCTATGCAGGCGAAAGAGTGTTTATAGTAGTGCCATCTTGCATTGGCTCATGCTGCCTCCCGGAGCTCATCTTTAATCCTAGAATCTAGAGTCCGGTTGATAGGTGGTCTTCTGGACAGCATGTGATTAGTTTTAAGCCACTCGGCGGCTGAAAATCCCAGCCTGGTGGCACCGGTCCAGATTGAACTCGCGTCCTCCTGAACGCGGGGCCGTCTCGCTATCTGTTCAGCCACCGCCTCCCCATATATATATATATATATATATATATATATATATATATATATATATATATATATATATATATATATATATATATATTTGTGTGTGTGTGTGTGTGTGTGTGTGTGTGTGTGTGTGTGTGTGTGTGTGTGTGTGTGTGTGTGTGTGTGTGTGTGTGTGTGTGTGTGTGTGTGTGTGTGTGTGTGTGTGTGTGTGTTAATAATAAACGGTTATTATAATAGCAGTTATAATAATAAATATCTATTAAAAATACAGTTGTAAAGCTGAAAATAAAAGTTAAAATGTTTGAAATATAATCGAAAAAAAAAGAAAAGGGAAAATGTACAATATGAAAGGGATATGGGGGTCTGGGGTGGTTGAGGGGGTGGTGAGGTGGTGGAATGCAGTGCGCTGGTGCGGTAGGAGGCGGTGTGGTGTTTCGGATGACGGGTCAGGTGTTAAGCCCAAGGTCAACCCCAGGTCAAAAAGGGTCAGGGGTACAGGTAGAGGCGGTGTCGGCCGTCACTCAGCTTATGGGCTTAGCGATGACCTGCTAATCTATCCAGCCGGTGAGACAAGATAGGAAAAGGCTGGAGTAGGTAGGAAGACACCTACCGAACGGGCGCAAGCCACTCCCGGTGAGGTATATATGGGAGGTGAGAAGGGAGCTGAAGCCCTCCAAAGACCCTTCCCATGTCCTCACTAACCGTTTCCCTATTGTCTCACCAACACCGGAGAGTAGTTCAGCATGCTCTTTAAAGACAGATCCTCTCTTTATCCACACCACACTACATTCACACAACATATACACCTTTTCCCAAAATTAAAATTTCTAATTGGCGCACATACACCAAGCCTCGAAGTCCCCGCCTGGGGGGGGACCACAAATTCCCCCAGGGAGGACTCCCCTTCTGGCTGCCGACCCGAGAGGTGTCTTGATAACTCCTCGAACCTCTTTCTTCTCAATTTCTGCAACATTCGCGGTCTTCGCTCTAATTTTCATTCTGTGGAACATCATCTCTCCTCCTCTAAACCTCACCTTCTCTTCCTTACCGAAACACAGGTTTCTGAGGCTACTGACAGCAATCTCTACTCTGTTCCCTCCTACTATCTCTATCCTAAATTTCAATCCAAAGCTGGATGTTGCGCCTACGTGCGCAACGACATCACTTGCTCTCGTGCCCACGACCTTGACTCTTCTGAATTTTCCACCATCTGGCTAAGACATCATTGTCATTCTATTACTAAATACATCTGTGCTGTTTATCTCTCACCTAACTCTACCAACTATGTAAAATTCTTTGACTATTTGAATTCTAAAGTGGAGCACATCTTGACCCACTCTCCCTTCACTGAAATCTCCATCCTAGGAGATTTCAATGTTCACCACCAGCTTTGGCTTTCATCCTCTTTCACTGACCATCCTGGTGAACAAGCCTACAACTTTGCACCCTACACGTATTCCCGACCGTCTTGGAGACCGGCCCAACATTCTAGACCTCTTCCTTACCTCAAACCCTTCTGCTTATTCTGTCAAACTGTTCTCTCCGTTGGGCTCCTCCGATCACAATCTTATTTCTGCATCCTGTCCTATCGCTCCTGTACACCCTCTGGACCCACCGAAGAGGCGATGCTTCTGGCATTTTGCTTCAGCTCGGTGGGACGACCTGAGGATGTACTTTTCCGATTTCCCGTGGAATGATTATTGCTTCCAGGATAGAGACCCCTCTGTGTGTGCTCAGCGCATCACAGAGGTGATTGTCTCTGGAATGGAGGCATACATTCCTCGTTCTTTCTCTACTCCTCACGCTAAAAAGCCTTGGTTTAATCACGCTTGTTCTCGTGCTGTCAATGATAGAGGTAGCTCACAAAAGGTACCAGAGCCTTCAAACTAATGCTAATTATGAACTTTACATTTCTGCCCGAAATCGTGCCAAATCTATTCTCCGACTAACCAAAAATTCTTTCATTAATAGAAAATGTCAAAACCTTGCTTTCTCCTACTCTTCCCGTGTCTTCTGGCATCTAGCCAAAAACATCTCCTCCAACTTCACTTCTTCATCTTTCCCTCCACTCCTCAGTCCGAACGGCAACACTGCCGTCTCATCTATCTCTAAGGCTGAACTCTTCTCTCAAACTTTTTCTAAAAACTCCACTCTGGACGATTCTGGGCATATTCCTCCTACTCATCCCCCCTCTGACTCCTTTATGCCTGTTATAAAGATTCTTCAAAATGATGTTTTCTATGCCCTCTCTGGCCTCAATCCTCAGAAAGCTTATGGACCTGATGGAGTGCCTCCTATTGTCCTTAAAAGCTGTGCCTCCGTGCTGTCACCCTGCCTGGTCAAACTCTTTCGCCTCTGCCTGTCAACATCTACCTTTCCTTCTTGCTGGAAGTATGCCTTCATACAGCCTGTACCTAAGAAGGGCGACCGCTCCAATCCCTCAAACTACCGTCCTATTGCTTTACTTTCTTGTCTATCTAAAGCTTTTGAATCAATCCTTAACCGGAAGATTCAAAAGCACCTTTCCACTTCTGACCTTCTATCTGATCGCCAGTATGGGTTCCGCAAGGGGCGTTCTACTGGTGATCTCCTAGCCTTCTTAACTGACTCTTGGTCATCCTCTCTTAGCCGTTTCGGTGAAACTTTTGCTATTGCGCTGGACATATCAAAAGCTTTTGATAGGGTCTGGCACAAATCTTTGCTTCCTAAACTACCCTCCTACGGTTTCTATCCTTCTCTCTGTACCTTTATCTCCAGTTTCCTTTCTGACCGTTCTATTTCTGCCGTGGTAGACGGTCACTGTTCGTCCCCTAAATCTATTAACAGTGGTGTCCCACAGGGTTCTGTCCTATCTCCCACTCTTTTTCTGTTGTTCATTGATGATCTTCTTTCCAAAACGAACTGTCCTATCCATTCCTACGCCGATGATTCCACTCTGCATTACTCAACTTCTTTTAATAGAAGACCCACCCTTCAGGAACTTAACGACTCAAGGCTGGAGGCTGCAGAACGCTTAGCCTCAGACCTTACTATTATTTCCGATTGGGGCAAGAAGAACCTGGTGTCCTTCAACGCCTCAAAAACACAGTTTCTCCACCTATCCACTCGACACAATCTTCCAAACAACTATCCCCTATTCTTTGACAACACCCAGCTATCACCTTCCTCAACACTAAACATCCTCGGTCTATCCTTAACTCAAAATCTCAACTGGAAACTTCATATCTCATCTCTTACTAAATCAGCTTCCTCGAGGCTGGGCGTTCTGTACCGTCTCCGCCAGTTCTTCTCCCCTGCACAGTTGCTGTCCATATACAGGGGCCTTGTCCGCCCTCGTATGGAGTATGCATCTCATGTGTGGGGGGGCTCCACTCACACAGCTCTTCTGGACAGAGTGGAGGCTAAGGCTCTTCGTCTCATCAGCTCTCCTCCTCATACTGATAGTCTTCTACCTCTTAAATTCCGCCGCAATGTTGCCTCTCTTTCTATTTTCTATCGATATTTCCACGCTGACTTTTTTTTTTTTTTTTTTTTTTTAAGTCGTTGCCTGTTGCGCCGGTAGGCATCTTCCTGGTGGAGCCTGATGGTCGGCCCAAGGCTTCTTCCAGGTGGGGCCTGATGGTCGGCCCAGCCCGTTCTGGCGCAGGCGAGTGTTTATAGTGGCGCCATCTTGCATTGGCTCATGCTGCCCCCCGGAACTCGTTCTTGATTCGCTTGGACGGCTTCCTCTAGAGTCCGGGTTGGTGGGTGGTCTTCAGGACAGCATGTGGGTAGTTTTAAGCCACTCGGCGGTGACTGAAAAATCCGAGTGGTAGCGTGGGGATTCGAACCCGCGTCGTCCATCACGCGGTGAATGTGGGCCCAGTACGCTACCAGTTCGGCCACCGCCTACCCTGCTCTTCTGAACTTGCTAACTGCATGCCTCCCCCCCTCCCGCGGCCCCGCTGCACTCGACTTTCTACTCATGCTCATCCCTATACTGTCCAAACCCCTTATGCAAGAGTTAACCAGCATCTTCACTCTTTCATCCCTCACGCTGGTAAACTTTGGAACAATCTTCCTTCATCTGTATTTCCTCCTGCCTACGACTTGAACTCTTTCAAGAGGAGGGTATCAGGACACCTCTCCTTCCGTATTTGATCTTCCTTTCGGCCACCTCTTTTGTATCTTTTTTAGGAGCAGCGAGTAGCGGACTTTTTTTTTATTATTGTTTTCTTTTTTTTGTGTGCCCTTGAGCACACACACACACAAAAAAAAGGTGGACCGCGCGGCAGTAGGCGTGGGAGCATCTATAACGTCTGCACTGCCTTGTATGTTGAGCGAAGTGCTGATTGACCAACCCATGATTCCACCTGAGTGACGGGCCTCAACATTGCACTGCACCTGAACCGGATTCTCCCAGCAGCAGCATGATGGTCGGGCTGGTGTACCTGGGGGAAACCTGGGGAGTCGGCTGGATGGTAAGGCCGCGTCGACGTCACACCGGCCATTTCTACTCTTCGGTGTCTTCACGGCACCAAAACGCACTGCACTCACTGTCTGTCACCATGATGTCACAAAAGTATCTTACGGTGTTGGGTTTTGATGAAAAGGGAGAGGGGAATGGAGGGGAAGGGGGGAGGCCAACAGGCTGGCCCCTGGCTGCTCCTTTCGGAGCGCCGTGACCCACGTCTGACCTCGGTCAGGTCTGGGCCACGTTTGTGTGTGTGTGTGTTATTCACCACGGCCTGATCACATGTTGACCTGCACCTGTAGTTGTGTGTGTGTGTGTGTGTGTGTGTGTGTGTGTGTGTGTGTGTGTGTGTGTGTGTGTGTGTGTGTGTGTGTGTGTGTGTGTGTGTGTGTGTGTGTGTGTGTGTGTGTGTGTGTGTGTGTGTGTGTGTGTGTGTGTGTATATATATATATATATATATATATATATATATATATATATATATATATATAAATATATATATATAAATATAGATATATATATATATATATATATATATATATATATATCTATATATATATATATTTTTTTTTTTTTTACAGCAAAGGAGACAGCTCAAGGGCACAAAAAAGTAAACATTAATAAAAAAAAAAGCCCGCTACTCGCTGCTCCTAAAAAGAATATACATATATACATACATGCTTAAATTACAGGCTCACGGAGTAGATTGGAAAGTTTTGAACTTAATCATGGCGTGACTTAGCAATAGGAAACAAAGAGTGCAAATTAATGGTAAAAGATCTGACTGAGGCTGTGTTACGAGTGGGGTTCCACAAGACTCGGGATCAGGTCCACTTTTGTTTATTATTTATATCAATGACTTAGACACAGGAATTAGTAGTGATGTTAGTAAATTTGCAGATGATACCAAGATCGGTAGAGTAATTGAGTCGAATCAGGACGCTAGTATTCTCCAAGGTGAACTCAACAGATTATATGACTGGGCGGATAAATGGCAGATGGAGTTCAATGTAGGGAAGTGCAGTATTCTGAGTAGGTAGGAACAACCCTCACATAACTATTGCTTAAATGACACTCTCATAAGTAGGTCTGGGTGCGAGAGGATTTAGGGTCTTAGTGAGCTCTGATCTCCGTCAAGGCACAATGCATTCAAGCTAGAAATCGAGCTAATAGGGTACTGGGATTTATTTCAAGGAGCGTAAACAGAAGCCTGAAGTCTTCCTCAAACTATATTTAGCATTAGTTAGACCTCATCTTGACTATGCGGTTCAGTTCTGGTCACCCTACTATAGAATGGATATCAAAATGTTAGAATCAGTGCAGAGGAGGATGACTAAGATGATTCAAGGGTTGAGAAACTTGCCATACGAGAAGACTCAAACAGTTAAACTTGCATTCTCTAGAAAGGCGAAGGGTGCGTGGAGACATGATCGAGGTTTATAAATGGATGAAGGGCTTTAATAAAGGAGACATTCATAAGGTTTTGTTGGTAAGAGAACCGGGTAGGACACAAGTAACGGGTTTAAACTGGATAAATTCAGATTCAACAGGGACATAGGCAAAAATTGTACTAACAGGGTGGTGGAGGAGAGGAATAGGCTTAGCAGTCATGTGGTGAGTGCCAATACAATTGTCACATTCAAAAATAGACTAGATAAATTCATGGACAGCGATATTAGATGGGGTTAGATACATGGAGCTTAGGGTGAAAGGAGCTCGTACATAGCCTCACACCGACTCCTGCGTTCTTATGTTCTTATGTTCTTATATATATATATATATATATATATATATATATATATATATATATATATATATATATATATATATATATATATATATATATATATATATATATATATATATATATATATATATATATATATATATATATATATATATATATATATATATATATATATATATATATATATATATATATATATATATATATATATATATATATATATATATATATATATATATATATATATATATATATATATATATATATATATATATATATATATATATATATATATATATATATATATATATATATATATATATATATATATATATATATATATATATATATATATATATATATATATATATATATATATATATATATATATATATATATATATATATATATATATCGTATGCTGAAAAACATTTATTACGAAGCGTCTATGGCTTGGAACCGTTAACACCGTGACTATTATAACTTATGTGAACACTTCTCACTTTTATAGGTTATAATTTTTTTCAGGTTCTGCTGAAATATTTACTTTTGGCTAATGATGAACTGCTGCTGGACACAAGGCTGCGCAAGGAAAATGATGTAATGGACGAAGGAGGGTAATAGAATTCGTAAAAAATATATAAATAAATAAATAAATATATATATATATATATCTATATATATATATATATATATATATATATATATATATATATATATATATATATATATATATAGATATATATATATATATATATATATATATATATCTATATATATATATATATATCTATATATATATATATATTTATATAGATAGATAGATAGACAGATAGATAGATAGATAGATAGATAGATAGAAAGATAGAGAAATAGATAGATAGATAAATAAATAAATAAATAGATAGTTAGTTAGATAGAAAGGTGAACAGTTAGACAGAGAGTTGTAAGAAGAGAGACAGACAAACAATAATCATTCAGTAAGTGAGAATTGTTGATACATAGCTGAGTGGAAGTAGATTTGGTTGCTGAGAGATAGATTCGTGATTGAACAGACTGACAAATAACAAAACAGATAGACAGTCAAGCGAGCAAGCAGATAGCCAGCAAGTTAGCTATCAAGTTGCCTACCTACCCAGCTATCTAGCGAGACAAGTAGATATGTAGAGAGAGATAGGGCTGATAAATAGCTGTATATTTAGATAGACAGATACATACAAAAATAGACAGATAGTTAGATAGATAGATAAACAGATAAGTAAATGTATTGGTAATATATAGGTAAATATATGTACTGATAAACAGATAGAGATATATAGATAAATAGAGAGAAAGAGATAGATAGCAAGACAGACGGGCATGTAGATAAATCTGTATGCAAATGATTGAAATGTTGTTAGATAGATAAATGGAGATAAAGACGTTAATAGATATACGTCTAGATTGGTAAACAAACAGACAGACATGGAAAGGCAGGTAGACAGATGTAATAATAAATGGAGTCTGCAAAAACTAGTAGATATGACAGACAGATTTGGTAAGACACAACCAACACTACTTCAAACACATCGTCACATATCCGTTTCTTGAGACAAATGTCATGTGAGTATCAGGTGAGTGACAACGAGAGAGAGGGTGCTATCATTTCCACCTACAGAAGCAACAGCAACTGCACACCCACCACCACCACCACCACCGCGACTGGTATAAGAGAACTGTGAAGGCCACGGCCAGGCTCAGTTGTCTCAAGGTTACAAGATGTGGTGGACGAGGATGAGGGTGAGTCTCCTTTGTGATCGTATATACAGGCGTGTGTGTCTATGCCTGCGTGTGTGTCTGTGTATATATGTGATGGCGTGAGTAACTAATGTGCTTGTGTTCAGCTTCTTGGCTTTGCACTGATGCTTCTATGGGTCTTCAATTGCAAATTCAGAGAAAGTGAAGGCTGTGGGTCGTGAATAGGCTTGACTTTTCCGCGGGGTTCACATCCGTCTCTCTTCAAGATGTGAACTGTGACAATTTTTCGGGAGTAGTCATTTTGCTGATGACGAGCATTGGTCTTAAAATTATCTAATGTGGTGACGGTAGGATGGTGAGCTCGAGTTGATGATGTTGTAAAGATAAGATGGGTACGATGAGGCACGGGCTGAGAAAGGCGACGAAAAGGTATAGAATGGAGATGATTGTAAAGCAACGTTTGTGATGATTATTGCGTGGTAATCATGTTTTTTTTATGGTTTGAGGCTTAGGAGGTTAGGAGGCAGTGGCCGAGGAGCAATGAGAGGAAGTGGTGAGGGTGATTACAAAGAAAGTCATTGTGATTCTCACGTATTAAACCTATTTTGGTAATGGTTCGAGGTTGTGGTGGTGATGGGATGGTGTAGACTCGTACAGGATATAAGCAGTTGCCGCATAAGAGGTGTGTGGGAATGAGTGGAGATCAGACAGTATAGAGATAGAATTTATGGTCGGTTATACAATTTAGTTTGTGTGTGTGTGTGTGTGTGTGTGTGTGTGTGTGTGTGTGCTTAGCGGTATGTTTATTTGTCAGTGTGGATGCTGTTCATGCCTGGATTGTATAAACGTTTGGTTAAGGCTATTTGAGTTGAAATTAGCTCTCGTTAATGTGTGTGTGTGTGTGTGTGTGTGTGTGTGTGTGTGTAGATAGTTATTGCATACAAATGAGCCAGCATGGAACAGTAATTAAAAAAAAAGGTGCGATGAAGAGAGGTGAATAGGAAAAAAGTGTGAGAAAGGGAGAGTGTGAGTGCCATTAAGGGACTGGGGAAACTGGGGCATACGTTATAGCTACGCTTGGCCTCGGTGCTCATCTCCGTTGCATTGTCCCTTGAGCCTGTTGTGGGAGGGAGCCCATCACCCCGGGACACAGGGCCAGTGTGACATCCGGGTTACCACAGTTTACCTTCCCCAGGTTTCCCCAGGTACCTATTTATTGACCAGCCCAAGAGGGAGGACGAACAGCTGGGTGAGCTGCACGTCTACTGCCCGGGCCGGGATTCGAACCCGGACCCGCGGAGTAATAACCAGGCATGCTGACCACTAGACCACGGAAACAAGGTGGTTGACATACACTCTTCTTCTACTTCTTCCTATTCTAATACCTTCCCTTGATCCTTCATTACTCCTTTCTTTCTAGCACCTTAATTTTCCTTTCCTGCGCTGATTGTGGGTTCGGGCGTGATAGGTGTTGGTGATGGTTGTGCTGGGCATCCTGTTGATAGTGAGGACAGTCATGGTGGGCGTGGCTTATGGAATGTCCCGTTTTTGGCGCGAGTCCCACAGCCATACAGTCATCTGGGCCCTATAGACCATCTCACTGCCTTCTACCTCTCATCCCATTGATATAAACAGCTATTCTGATTTGCTTGTATGTTAAGCACCTCCTTTGTATTCTGCTTATGAACCGCTTCGTGGTATTTCAAAGAGAGAGAGAGAGAGAGAGAGAGAGAGAGAGAGAGAGAGAGAGAGAGAAAACGAAGAGTAAATGAAGGATCATTGACCCATGGAAACCATCAGACGATAAGATAAACACGATAAAGGTTTTTAATAGCCAAATACCAAGAATAGGAGGAGGAGAAGGAGGGAGAGGTAGAGGATAATCAGGCGGAGGAGGAGAAGCAGGAAGGGAAGGAATATCAGGGCGGAGAAGGAAGAAAAGGAGAAGGAGGAGGAGGAGGAGGAGGTGGAGGCGGAGGAAGATGAGGGTCTGGAGGAGAAGGGGGAAGAGAAACACAAAGTAACACAAAGAAAGAACAAACAACAGCAGACCTGCTAGTCCTTACGAGGCTGTTTGTGACAAGCTACACTAACTATCTAATCAAAGGTGGAAGATGAAGGACAGCAAAGACGAAGGCTCCTCCCCACCCCCATCCCTCCAGCCAAAGTTGGCAGGAAAGGAAAAAGAACCATGCAGCATGGAAAAACTGCGTGGAAATTATGAAAGAAAGAGGAAAGAACTACCATTACTGCTACCACTAACCGGGCGATAAAAACGGACAAGGACACTAGTATTCGAAAGAACTTAACGTTATTACGACAATGAATAATATCTTAGTTGCTGGTTGGATTCAAAATACTTGTCTAATCTATTCTTGAAGGCCGTAACTGTTGTACTATCAACGACATCACAGGGTAGAGAGTTTCAAACATTAACAACTCGATTTAAGAAGTGTTTAGCTTCGTACGACGAAAATCTTTTACCACTTATCTTCAAATTGTGATTTCTTCTTGCTCTATTTGATCGATCAATTGTAAAGTAATCTTCTTCATTAATATCACTGAATCTTTTAAACATTTTAAACACTTCTATTAGATCGCCTCGAATTCTTCGTTTTGATAGGCTGAATAAATTTACTTCTTTAAGCCTTTGTTCATATGATAAATTTCTAAACCTAGGAATCATCTTTGTTACTCTTCGTTGAACCCGCTCGAACTTTTCTATGTCTTTTCTGTAATAGGGAGACCAAAACTGTACACAGTACTCTAGACGGGGTCGAACCAACGGATTATACACTTTTAATATTACTTTTTCCGATTTATTATTAAAGAATCGACCGATGAAGCCAACCAATTTGTTTGCAGTTTTCACTACCTCTGAACAATGCTGACCGGGCTTTAAATCGCTTGATATAGTGATTCCAAGATCCTTTTCTTTACTTACTGCAGAAAGTTGTTGGCCATTCATTACGTACCGAAAGCGATTGTTATTTTTTCCGATGTGCAACACTTTACATTTGTCAACGTTAAATTTCATTTGCCATTGATTGGCCCAACGTGCAAGTCGATCTAGATCTGATTGTAAAGCTTCTTCGTCGAGTGTCGCAGTTACTTTACTAGCAATTTTTGTGTCATCAGCAAATTTTGATACTTTGCAAGTGAGCCCATCATCAATATCATTAACATAAATTAAGAAGAGCATGGGGCCAAGCACTGGTCCTTGAGGTATGCCACTTCTGACATCGAGCCAGTTAGATGTAACACCGTTTATAACTACTCTCTGTTTCCGCTCACAGAGCCAGTCCACAAGCCAATTGTGAATGTTACCCGAGATACCGTGCGCCAATAGTTTGCTGAGCAATCGTTGGTGGGGGACCTTATCAAATGCCTTTTGAAAATCCAGATATATAATGTCTACTGATCCGCTTTCATCGAACACCTCAAAAATATAATGAAAAAAATCAAGTAAGTTAGTTAAATACGAACGTTTACTACGGAAGCCATGTTGCGAGTTTCACCATATTGTCGCGAATGATAGTCTCCATTAACTTACAAACAATCGATTTCAGGCTAATTGGTCGATAGTTTCCTGGATGAGACTTGTCCCCCTTTTTGAAAATTGGTGTGACATTTGCTAGTTTCCAATCCGACGGAACTTTTCCAGCTGTTAAAGATTTATTGAATATGATGGAGAGAGGTTTACAAATTTGATGTTTGATTTCTTTTAAGACCCTAGGGGTAATTTTGTCTGGACCAGGAGCTTTGCATACTTTAATCTTTTCAATTGTGCGTAAAATGTCACTTTCTACGATGAGCACGCCACTTAACATCTTTTCGGTCTTTCTAACCTCCAGCGGTTGAGGTGATAAACAATCTTCGTCGGTAAATACGGATGCGAAAAAGTTATTTAGGATTGTAGCTATTTCATTTTCATCGTTCGTGTGGTTACCATTATCATTAGCAAGCGGTCCGATACCACAAGTGAGTGATTTTTATTTTATTTACATAGCTAAAAAATTCTTTAGGATTAGATTTACTCGTTTCCGCTATATATTCTTGAAGATTTTTCTTGCTTCGTTTTATTAATTTCTTGGTTTCCCGGCGAATTCTGTCCAACTCTAGTTTGTCAGCCTCACTCTGAGTTGATATGTATCTACTGTATACGCGTTTTTTAAGAGATAGGCTATTTTGAATTTCGTTATTCCACCATTTGGGTTTCTTCTTAACAGCTGAACGTCTGTTACGATAGGGTACGCATATGCTTATGGCATTGTTCAATATTGTGGTGAAGGCCCCCCAAGATTTATCAGTATCTGTTTCCGCCGAGATTTCAGTCCAGTCAGAATTATTTAGAATTGATCGGAGTCTTACGAAATTCGCTCTCTGATAATCAGGCACCTTTTCTTTACTAGGAGTTACTTTACTTTCTTTCATATTGATGCTGAATGTGATTGTTCGGTGATCGCTAGAACTAAAAATTGGACCAGGAGGAGGAGGAGGAGGTGGAGGAGGAAGAGGAAGAGGAGGAAAACGGAGAGGTGGGAGGAGGTGGGAGGAGGAGGAGGAGGATCGTGAGGTTCGCCACCGGTGTTTTTAATCATGGTGTCACGTGTCTCGTCGGCCTTGGGTTTGGTTCTTGATGGTCATCCAGACCTCAGAAGCAGGATTTCTTTCATTTATTTTTCCTTCTTTGTGTGATTGAAACGAAAGACAACTCTGCTGTACCGTAAGGAACCGGTTTGTTTTATATCATGGATTTGCCTCTTCTTTCAACTGCGAGTAATACACATTTCCTACACATACACATGAACAAACGCTTACCCCCCCCCCCCCACCCCGCATATACACTTCTGATAGCTCAGTCGGTAAAGCGCTGTACTGTCAGACTTCACGGCCGGACAGGCGGCGGCTCGAGCCCCACTCAGGCCGATTTTTTTTTTTTTTCCCCACTGACTAGGAATGGTTACTGTCCCCCTTTTAGCAAAGGGGACGGGGTGTGTGGTGTGTGAGGCCCTGGTAGTACCCAGAGATTGACTAATGAGCCTTGCAGTTGCTCTAATCGGGAGGGTCAGCGACATCTCAAGTAATGGACTGCGGACTCTTTTGATTTTGCGGCGCCCTCGTCATTAAGCCGCGAATTTTGGAAAATCAACCGCTTTGGTGCGAATCGCCATAACTCTCTTATTTCTGGGGCTACATAAATATTTTTGGTATCAATCGACGGCAAAATGAAAGGGCTATATTTTGTGATAAGTGACCGGGCTCAAAAACCGACTCGAAAGGGTAAAAAATCGAATAAATTCGCAAAAAACGGCCTTAAAAAAACTATTTTTGAGCTCCCAACCTTGAAACCCACTATTTTTTGGAGAATATCAAAAAACGTATTTAACAACTACTTTAGCCCTACCAATGTGCTTTCCAATACGATGCATAACATTTCCCTACTCTCAGTAGTTCCGTCGCTAGAGCTCGAAACGTAAACCCTTTTGAGAACGATTTTGACGAACTCCAGACACTTTTCCGTTTTTGTCTTGTGTGGCATTCCTATTGCCTCTAAAAGGCTGTAATTTGGCATGTAGCCCCTCTTGGTAATGTAGTTTGACCAGCTCGAAGGATTTTTTGATAGCTCGATTCCAAGTTTGTCGTCGAGCCGTCACAAAATAGCATGTTTTTCGGTCGGTTTTTGGCAAAGGAGGTTGGTTATCCTCATCTGAAAAGAGAAAGAGGACCGACAGGACTGCAACACTTACCATGGTATTACACTGCTCAGTGTGCCAGGCAAACGAATTCGATCTTATCTGGTAAAGTTTCAGAGACCTGAGTAATCCGAGTTTATCCAAGACAAGTTAACAATTGTCCGGTTCCTAGCACTTCGCGTCCTTGTGAAACACCGACGTGAGATTCGACAGGGGCTGCTCGCAGCCTGTGTCGATCTTAATTTCAGAAAGCTCTTGACTCAGTGCATGGTGATGCACCCTGGAACATTTTGCTGGATCTGTGCGATTCCTGCAACGATTATTGACATGATGACTGCCTTTTACTCTGGAAGTGAGAGTGCTGTAAAGTGTGGGGGAGATATTTCCAGCTTCTTCCCTCTTAATTCAGGAGTTTGGCAGGGCTGCGTCCTTTTATCATCAGTTTCCAACAACTTCACGGAGAGGGTATTAGGTAAAGTTGCTATCAAAGTCGTTGCGGCGCATCTTTTGGCGACATCAAAATCAATGGCCTTGTTTTTGCTCTGATGCTGTTTTTCTTGTGGAATTGCTGTAGGTCCTGTTGTTGGCTTTTGAATTGCTGCATGAGTAGGCGAAGCTTCTGGGACTGAAGGCCTCCTGGGTCAAAAAACAAGGTCCAGTCGTTGGAGGTTTGTTGGATGACACAGTCCAGTCTGTTCATGCGTGTGGGGAAGATGTCGAGGTCACTAAAATTTAATTTACCATGTTAGTGTAGTGCATAATAATGATTGGTTTTACAAAGAAGTCACTCTACTATTTGGCCTGACTTAAGGTGTAATGGACGGCTCAACACGAGTATATGGTGTCGATATCGATGTAAGCGGCCAAAGATTCGAACACTTGTACTTCCTGTCTCACGGAATGGCTGTGAGAGATGGACGCTGAATAGTGACTTGGAGAGGCGT